>NW_024424008.1:47946611-47967484 GCF_017311325.1 Ursus maritimus | reverse complement strand
ATGGACATCCTGGGGGAGATCCAGAGGATGGCTTGCAGTCCACCAGGCAGAGAAGGGGTCAGTCAGCACAAGGGAAGGCTCCAGGGCGTGAAAGCACTGCGGTGCCCTACCTTCACACCTCCCGGGCCCCCAGGCTTCCTGCCAACATCCCTGCATGCCGGGACTGGTGTGATGGTCAGGGTGGTGCCCTTCCTCCCAGGGCCCCTTTCAAGGGGCCTGGGCCTAGGACTCATCCCCCAAGCCTGGCTTCCAGGGGGATGGCTCCCCCAGTGCCCGAGGCCCCCCTAACAGCCGCAGCCCCCCCTCCCTCAGCCGGATCTTCCGTTTAGCTAAGCTGCTGGGTCCCTTTGGGTTTGATACCATCTAATTGGTTGTGGCTAATCCCATATTAACTCTCCGCAGAAGCTGGAGGGCCTCTCCCCACCCCCCATCATGTCCCAGCTCCTGCAGAAGCTTCTGTTATCCTGTTTGTGAGCCTCCGAAACCACAGACAGGCAAATTTGCATATAAATAACCTGCCAGCGCAGGAGGCTGTGCGAGGCACCTGGTAACACTCTGTTTATTACTCAGGAGAGAGAAGGGGAGCAGGAGGGCCTTGTGCTGGGTGGCCCAGTCGGGACGGTTACATTTCCACGTGCTGATTAGCTGAGAAAGAGTCTATGACCCTCAAAAGGCGGAGGAGGAACAAACATGAAGCCTCTCAGTTCCTCCCTTTTGGGAAACCCTACACCGATCTACTCCGTCCCTTGAGACTTGTCACCAAGGCTGGCCCTGCCTGAGCATTCCGCGAGCAGCCAGGGACGGCCCTGGGCTTGGTGCGGTTGGGCTTGGTGCGGTTCAGAGATGCAATGCAAAGGGAGATGGGTCATGTCCTTAAAGACCTGTGTATGGCAGAGGACATGTCACAGACCTAGCAGGGGACGCTGAGAAGACAATACTTTGACAGGAGGGCTGCACACAGTGTGGCAAGGCCGAGCGGTGCTGGAGGGAGTCCTTACACCTGAGAAGGTTCCAGAGGGAGGGGCAGCTGGGCATGTCCTTGAAGAAAACAGAGACCTTGCCCGGGTGCAGAACAGAGGAGGAAACATTCCAAGCTGGAGGGAATGAGGTCAGCAAAGGCATGACATGAATGCATGGCCGAATGGATTATCTGCGGGGGGGCGGGGGGCTGGGGGGTTTGGGGAGGGAAGAGGGAGATAAATTGCAAGAGCAGCAGAAGTTTGGCCTGTGGGGTGCCCACGTGACTAAGTTGTGACTTCATCTCTTAGACCCCAAAGGTTTTTGAAGATGGGAGTGACGTCAGTGGGGAGGGCAGGTCTGTGGGCTAAGCCACACCTCCCCCCGAAATGTGGGAAAGCCTCACAGTTAGCTAGGAAGCCAGGGAGGGATCACCCTTAGCTGGGGTCTGACATCTGTTACCACGCCAGCAAGGCTTCACTCCGGAGACTGGGACACTGGACATCAGTGAGCGTCCAGAGTCTTGGAGGAGGTGGGGGTGAGGAGCACAGATTCAAAGGACAGGGAGTCTATGATGGGACTGCAGAAGTAAAGTTAGAGAAGTAAAAAATCTCTCAACCCAGAAAACCTCCACAATGGTAGCGGGGACGGTTTCGTTATCGAGTAAGCATTAAACCGGAATATGACGTGTATCACAGCGTATCCCCTAAGAGACTTCAAAGACAAAACAGAATCTCAGCCCTTATATAGCAGAGGGGAGAAAACCCTTTTTCTCTCTACGCTCCTAGGTTCAGTGGCTGGGTTCGGTTTGTATCAAACTGACTAAAGACAGATTAACCAGAGAATCAAAACGGTTTTAATTACACACACTCGTGCATGGGAGTTCACAAAGAAAAATGTGTCTCCGAAAGGGAGTCAGAATTTAGGGTCTTACTTTAGGCTAGACAAAGAAAAATGGGCTTGGGGCTTGGCGGTGGGGAGGAGAGTTATGGGAAGGTGACCAGGAAACCAATGGCAAACAAGGGTTGTTAAGTGGGGATTGTCACGCAGATTGAAGTCTGTGCCTTTTCCTTTGATAAGAGCTGTTAAGGGTCTCCTCCTCCTGCTACAGGAGACGGAAACACTTGTACAAATGGAAATTTCCTTTATTGATGTCAAGTTTCATGACAAAAGGGAAACTCAGGCTCTGATTTTAGAGGTTTTCCTGCTTCTGCTGTTCCTCAGTGGCCTTCCATGCCAAATATTCCTTGCGCCAAAGGGGCATCCTTTGGGGTGGCGTAGTCTGGTCCCCTCCAGTAGCCCAGCAGATACAACCCATTATACACGTCCTCCGTGTTGATGCACCATGAGAGACCAGAACTTGGCCTCGCATAAGAGGTCTCAACAGAACCATTTGTCACCATATTCCGTCCTGCCTCTACCTGGTAACTGGGCGACCACCTGCATTAGCTTCTTGGCTTTATCTAGAAGAAAAACAAACGCATAATCTGCAACCCGAGGTGGTTCCGCAAACGCGAGCGAGGCACCCACCAAAGTTAGGCTCCTACCCTCCCACAGGGACTCAGAGAGAGGGGCACGATCTCCCTTGATGTTTGCATTTCAAAAAGGTGGCTCTCAGGTCTTTGAGGAAACGCCTGAGCCCTGAGACCCGCAGGAGACTGATCTAGCCATTATAAAGATTTCCACGCATTTGAAAAGGACACAGGAAAAAACTCTGAAAGAAAAGTGAGAGGAGGAAGACGTCTCCTCATTTTCAACAGGGAGCATTAAGCTCCTATTCTAATTTACATTCGCCCTTCCAGGACCAATAGGCTCAAGAGTAGCTGGGTCCTCCTGGGAGCAGCACTGACCGCCTTGTCAGACCAGTTCGAATCCCACCTCTGCCTCGTGCCAGCTGGTGGACAAGTCAACTCTCCTCACCTTTGAAATGCAGATTAGAATTGCCACCTCGTAAGGTCATGAGGAGTAAATGAGGTAATATTGTAAAGTCACCCGGGGCGCATTGGGCATTACGAAATACTCTCCTTTGAAATTAAAGTGTATGCTATTGTGAAGGCTGGAAGGGCGGGCTGAAGGATAGGTAGTTCACCAAATCCCAAAGCACCGAACCCAAGGGGCCTCCTTTAACACTTACATTAGATGGGTACAGAGGAGATCGAGGGGACCACTCCACTGAGCAGCTGGGCATAAATTCAGGGAGATCGTTTCCCTAAGAGGTGTCACAGTCTGAAAATGTAAATGGGTTAAGGAAGGGTTTAGGACACTCATGATTGCCGGCTCCAAAGGGTCTGTTAGGAGAGTGGCAGGTGTGGGGGCATGATCCCAGCTCTGAGGTTGACGCCTTCTAGGGCAAAGCCTTTCCCATAAAGTCTTGGCACTACTGTCACAGGCAAGCTCTGGCCAGACAGATGTATCACGGGTTTGGACTTAGAGGATAATTCTTCTATTTCTCTGCTCCACAGCTCACAGGTCCCCCAAATCCCCCAGGATGACAGGCCGCATTTGCAGGGGCGTGGTCTCCACTGCTCCCTGGCCCCTTCCGCCATAAAGCCCGGCAGCAGGGCTCCTGCCCACCTGTGCTCCAGAAGGGCCATGTCTCTTGAGATGGGGGAAGGAGGGCAGAGCACAGCCACCATGGTTAAATTTCATGTCCCTCTGCACTCTCTGGCCCCCTGCCCCTTTTGCATCTGTGGGGGCTGCCCTCTTGTTGCCATGGCAACTGGATTCCCAGGAAGGCAGCCATCTTGGGACAGACATGCAGCCCCAAGATGAGGTCCCTGGAGAGAGAAGGAGGGAGTATCCTGTAGGGAAACCACAGGCTCTGGGCTTTTGACTGTTGGAGGCTGGGGAGAGGTTGAGAAGAGCTTAGGCCATGGTGGCCTACTCCTCGGGGCTTTTCCCAGCTTGCTTTGGTGAGGGCAACCCACCCTGCCAGCACCTGGGGAGAGTCTGGAGGCTGAGAGGAAGAGAGACCCTCTCTTCCCCCCCCCCCATCTTCCCAACTACCCTCTCTGGGAGTCAGAAAGTGGAGAGGGTAGGCCCAACCCAGTGCACTGGGGGGTAAAATCTGATGCCAGTAGGGCAGGCTGGGAAGGAGAGGAGCCGGGTGACAGCAGCAAGTAAATTTTCTTGTGGGGCTGCAGGGAAGGGGGGGCTGGCAGAGCAGGTGACAGGATCAGGCAGGGTGATGGGAGTGACAGCCCACAGGGAGGGCTGGAGCACAGCTAAGCTGAGCGCTGGGGTGGGAGGGGGTGATTGAACGGGGCGGAGGCTTGGGAGGGATTGAAGCGTGAGACAAAGGATTTGCTGCAGAGCCCAGCGCCCTGATGGAGCACGGGCCGGGCTGCCTTGATGCCCAGGCCCAGGTCGCCGGCCCGGGGGTGGTGCAGAGGCTGATCGAGCACCCTGGCAGGCAGGACTGGCGGGACGTGTGCTCCGGAGACCCAGTCGCCCTCTGAGCCCATCCGTCCCCCGCTGAAGGCGCCACGAGGTCCTCCGGCAGAGGACCGGCTGACGGGTGGGCCCAGAAGCACAGAGCTGGCCCCGGAATGCAGCCTGCAAGCACATTTCGCCCTTAATGTTCAAACCAATTCCAGGGCAGCTTTTCTCCGGAAAAGGAAGCGTGGTTCAAAGAGAACATAATGAATTGGCTGAAATAAATAGCTGATTAGTTGCAGATAACATCAGAAGCTCTCAGAGTGCAGGGAACAGCACGGGGGCCCTGGCAGCGGCCTCCCTCCGCTGCTGGACACAGGCTCCTGGGGCAGGGCTGCAGGCTCAGCCCAAAAGCGGGTCCCAAAGCCCGCAGTCTCACACGCAGTCCCTCACTGCCGGGACAGATCCCCTTGGCTGTCGACGAGGGGCCTGGCCTGTTGGGAAGAACACAAGGTGTATAGAAACAGCACATGGAGGGTTGGAGGCCTAGGGCTGCCGACTTAGACACCCTCAATGGCCTCTCTGAAAAAGGAGATGAAATTAAGCTAATGTCTGCCCTGACTGCTCCCAGGGCCTTTTCGAGAATCATATGAGGAAGGCTATGGCACAAACTCTGACGATTGCTATGCATTAAACATGGGCCCCCCGTAGGGTAAGGGGGTCTGTTTTGCTCACTTTTGCACCCCCCTGCATGTAACCTAATGCCTGGCACAAGTATTTGCTGAATGTTGTTGAATACATGTGGACCATTCGTGACCCCAGTGGTACCCCTAGTCCTTCACAGGTGGATTGGGCCCCAAAAAGTTGGGGGTCCAGTCTGGCATTTGGTTGCAATGCTGCCCTAAAGCCAACATCGGATGATGTTGGGATTGGCCATCATTTTGAGTTAGCCATAGCTCTGTCGGCCCGGCAGACAGAGAATGGGGAGTTATTTAAAATTTGATGGAGAAGGTGGGCCATGAACTAGATTTGCCTTCCGTGGGCCAGGAGGCTCACATCAAGAGCAGAGCTGGGCTCCTCCCCCGGGAGCTCCTCGTCTCTGTTCTTTTCCAGCTTTCTGATTCAGAAGCAGAGATGGGGAAGGACGGGGTCACCTTATGATCTCCATCTGCTATTCAGTCTGAGACTTGGAGGCCGCACAATGTATCAGTCCTCTTAAGCTGCAGACACACTGCACATTAATTATAATGTAGAATAGCTGGGAATTGAGTTAAGAGGCAGTTGACTAGTGGACACGTTTTGTAGACATGTAATCAAACATTTATTAATTTTAATTTTGCAGTTTTCTTTTGGCGTCGTGGGGCCAATCAGCTGTCTTTCCAGGTACCAGACACTTCTGGAGGTCCTTCACTTCAGAGGACCCCAGCACCCAAGCAGCTGGGGAAAGAGGGGGCCATCGGGGTGCTGAGACACCCTATACTCCCCTAGAGAGGGGAGAAGCAGCATGGCCTGAGGCTTCAGCGTTTTCGTAGAAAATAGGATGCATGCATCTGGGCCTAGATGCTGTGTGACCCTGGGCAAGCCATGTGACTTGTCTGGGCTTTAGCTTGGAAGCCCTTGGAAGAGGGTTTGAGAAACAGGGATGGAGACTACAGGCAGGGGGTGGTCACTGGGCCTTCTGTCCCCCAGATCAGAAGACACGACTGCAGGCATGTTGTGGGGGCTCAGGGCAAGGTGGTCTAGACAAGATGAGCTAAACAAGGGGCACCTGGGTGGCTCAGTGGGTGAAGCGTCTGCCTTCGGCTCAGGTCATGATCCCGGGGTCCTGGGATCGAGCCCCACATCAGGCTCCCTGCTCAGCAGAGAGCCTGCTTCTCCCTCTCCTTCTGGTGCTCCCCCTGCTCGTGCTTTCCTCTCTCTCCATCAAATAAATAAATAAAATCTAAAAAAAAAAAAAAAAAAAAGAGGAGCTAAACAAGCATGTTCCCCCGGGAGAGGGAGACAGAGACCCTGTGGGGGGAGGATGGGGAGCTGGTACAAGGGAACTGGGGTCTGTCTATGCCCTTTTTTGGTCTCCCGTGACCCTCACCGGGCATTTTATATAATTATTCCCCTGTTTCCTGTCAGTCCGTGCATGAAGGGCCTGACAAGGTGGGGCTCTGGCAATGCAGTGTCTCTGTCTGACAAGGACAAGTGTGGCTTCTGCCTACCACGACCCGTTCTGCGATTCTCTGCAACCCACCACGTGTCCTATAATTCAACCCTACTGTGACATT
The DNA here is from genome assembly GCF_017311325.1 of Ursus maritimus. Lineage (NCBI taxonomy): Eukaryota > Metazoa > Chordata > Mammalia > Carnivora > Ursidae > Ursus > Ursus maritimus. The sequence continues at coordinate 47,960,876 of NW_024424008.1, read as the reverse complement.
AACTACCCAGAGTTAGTGTCAGACCCCACAGGTTTCAGGGCTCAGTCCCACAAGACTGCCCCTCTCCGAACACCAGTCACAAAAGTCCTGGGGGTCACCTGTACTTCTGACTGGCTGTAAATCAGGGGTTCTCGCAACCTCCTCTCGGGGGCAGTAATTCCACAGAGTGACTCACAGAACTCAGAGAAACGCTTTATTTATGTTTACCAGTTTATTAGAAAGGACACAACCAAATGGGAGAGGTGCTCAGGGCAAGGTGTGGGAGAAGGGTGGGGAGGCAGAGCTTCTGCGCTCCCTCTGCCCATCACCCTCCCAGCACCTCGGTATGTTCACCAAACCCTGTTGGTTAGGGCTTTTTTTTTTTAATTAAGATTTTATTTATTTAGTTGAGAGAGAGACAGCAGAGATAGCGAGAGAGAGAGCATAAGTGGGGAGGAGAGGGAGAAGCAGATACCCCTGCTGAGCAGGGAGCCCTGCTTGGGCTGGATCCCAGGACCCTGGAATCATGACCTGAACCGAAGGCAGACACTTAACCAACTGATCCACCCAGGCGCCCCTGGCTAGGGCTTCGTATGGAGGGTTCATTACAGAGGCATGATTGAGTAGATCTATTGGTGATTGGAACTCAGTCTCCAGTCCCTCTCTCCCTCCCGGGGCTGAAAGCTGTAACCCTCTAATCCTGGCTTGGGCTTTCTGGCCACCAGCCCCCATCCTGAAGCTGTCTGGTCCCATACACACATTCCAGCCCAGCTGGAGTCATGACATCAGCATGCAGAAGAAAAGACACTCTTATCACTGAGAGGATTCCAAGGGCTTTAGGAGCTGTTGGCCAGGAACCCTAGAGGAAGGCCAGAAGTTTTTATTTTATTTTCTCTCACATAGTCTTTTCTATTATACTACAAGCAACTTGCAGCGTTATCCTGCAGTCCTCAGAGGGAGGACCAAGTGTGGGCTGAGCTTGGGTTTCTCAAACATCCCCTGATGCACATCTTCGGGCCACCAGGCAGACCCCAGGGTTTTTTTTCCAGATGTTTCTAAGCCAGCCCCATCCCGCACATCATCTTGTTAGGCAGACCCTGAGAAAAAAGACCTAGAGAGACAGCAAGGAGGATAAAGATACTCTCCCATCTCCTGAGCTCCTTTCTCAGGGACCCAGGTGTGTGTCCCCCTCTATTTCCGTGTTTGGGGAGCAGGACCCACACATTCTGATAAATAACATGGCTAATCCCAGTTTTCCCAGTTCATCTGGCCTGGACTTTATGACGGGGACTTTTCTTCCTCCCCTTCCCACCCAAACTTGCAAACACCCCGTCTCCCCAGAGGGTAGAGAGGCCAGAACGAGCTTCTGGGAGTGTGTGGACAGAGAGATGAAAACAAACTTGGCCCTTGGCGATTTTCCTCTCTGGGTTTTATAAGCCAGCGCAGTTTCTGAGTGAAATCGGATCCATGCGGTTCCCGATTCATTTGCGCACGGGGGAAGGGTTTGTGCATCAGAGAGACGGAGATCCCAGGGGCCCCTTTGAGTTGATTTAACAAATCCCTTTCAAGCTTTTATTTTTTCATTAGGAAGCAGCAGTGGCTTGTTCCCAAACCACGCACGCACGCACACACAGGCCCATACATACACAGCCCACTGGTTTCAAATTCTACACCTCTCCATGAGGTGTAGAATGTCCCCATGAACCGAGAGTTAGGGGACACTTTTCCATCTCCCCCACTTAGCACCTGCTGAGAAACGGCCCAAGAAAGAAGTCGAGGAAGAATTTGCAGGAACCGGGTGGAAGGAGGCGGGTGCCCTCCTGCCCTGGGAGGCCGGCACCATGCAGCCTTGGGACAGCGGTGGCTCCAGGCCCACCTCTCCTGTCTGGGTTCAATTTCAGTTTGGGGGGAGGGCCCTGGGCTAAGAACAAAGACCCAAAGGGGATGGGGGAGCCCTGAAACACACTCTTGTCTTATGTCATAAGTGGACCTGAGCCTCTGTCTTATGACGATCTTGTTGTCCTGACTGTCTGGGTGCACGCGCTCCACACCCGTCCTGCTGTGGCAGAATGAGCTTGGCCAGGAGGGGAGGAAGGCAGGATTCTGGGAAGGTCTCACCTCCGAGGCCTGGGCCGCACGGAGCAGCACAGCACGTCCATTCCCCAGCAAGCCGCAGAGCGAGGTCCCTCTCCTTTCTCCATCAGAAGGAAAGGAATGGGAGCAGCTTTGACTGGTTTTCGAGTCAGTGGGTATGAAAATGCACCCAGATCTTGGGCTGTGAAATGTGTCATTTCATCTGTGCAATGTGTACCCACTGACCTTGTACCCCCTCCCCCCCGAAGCCGGGGGACTGCCTCACCTCCTCCCTGCAATCTAATCTGCATCTGATTTGCTGACAGACCTTGGACCCATCTGTATCTTTTGGAGCCATTTCCTTCCACTTAGGAGTAAATGGTGGTTCTAGGGAGCCGGGCTGATGGGAGCGGCGGTCACCCGGTGGCTGGCACTCCTTCTGTCACGCCCTTGTAGGACCTCGCCGAGCAAACACGGAGATCCCAGTGTGCCGAGATTTGCAGGCTGCCTCTGTCTGCACCCACAACTCAATCACACAACCTGTCTGTGAGCGTAAAAACGGATTTTCTCTTCTAATGACTCCCTTAACTGAGCGGATGGCTGCCCTCCCTCAGGGCCCTGCGGGCAAGAGTGCAGGAGAAGGATGGCCCTCTCGCCTCTGCCTCCCTCAGCCCCTCCTCCCCAGTGTCTCTTTGAAGCAGAGGTGCCTAGATGGACACATTCCTTGATGGGCCCAGAGTGGGGAAGAGGGGAGAGTGCGCTGAGCGACAGGAGGTGGGCCGCATGGTCCCCTCGGGGCTCTCCCTCTCCTGCCAGCCCTATCTCAGCTCCATTAACCTTGCTCCCTGCGCTGTGTTAATGGGCTGAGAAGGACAGATCACCCTGCTCGTCGCGGAGAGGAGGGGCTGCTACTTGTTGCCAACCTCCCAGCGGCTGGAGGGCTAGGAGGGCAGCACTCAGCGCCCAGGCAGGCCCCGGCCTGTGGCCTGGCTCCCCACGGCACCCCCAATCCCTGCCCCAGGGCGACGTGAAGGGCAGCCTGATTCTGACAAGGCTGGAGAGAAAAGTCCTCCCCTGACCCTCAGAGCCCCTCCTCGACAGCTGGAGAGATTCAATAATGTCAGCTCGCTCAGTGTAGTAAGAGGCTTTGAAGAAGAAGCCCTTTGATTAGCTCCTCCACTCCTCCGGGCGGATCTCATAACTCACTCCTACGCTTGCGAGGAAGAGGAGGCCGCGTGGTGAGGCTCTGCGGAGGCAGAGGGACAAGCCACGCGGCAAGTTGGAAGCCACGGGCCTGAGCCGGGCAGAGACCCAGCACGGTGGCATCTCCACGGCCGTCCCTTGTTTGCAGCGTCCTGAGTGGGACACTTCTCCTTGCCACATTTCACAGAGCCATCTCTGAGAGTGGGACTGGACCCAGGCTTGTTGACTGAGGCCGGATCACAGTCTCAACGGACAAAGAAAGAAGAAAGCCATCGGCACGGGCCAGAGAAGTGAGAAGCCACAGAAGAGAAGGCAGGGAGGGTCTGGAAAGAAGAGCCATAAGCAATGGCCATTGTGGGGCCTTGCACACCACATCCTGAGAGCTCCCCTCCAGTCCCCACCTCACCTCGTCTTCCTGGGTAAGCCCCAGGCCCCAGCTCCCGTCCTGGGACGTTATCATGACTAGCCTTGTAGTGAATCTCCATGTTCGGGACAGGTTGGGAATAAGCTAGGGAAATAGCCCAGGGTTTCCCAAATTTACCTGATTCCAAATCACATGGGCAGTTTGTTAAACCTACATATTCCTGGGTTCTATCCTAGACCGAGGAACAGAGTCTCCAGGATGGATCAGTATACGCACTTTTCACAAACACCCAGAGCGGGTCTACCGGCAAGCTGGGGAAACATTGGCTGAGTACTCACATCCTCCTTAATTCATCCACGCAAGTCAGCTGAGTTGAATGTGTAAAACCACATTGCTTCAAAAAGAGGGGGAAGTGCTCATGCGGGGGTGCAGCCCAGCAAAAAGGAAGTTGCACAAATTTCTTACCCCTTCTGTTCCTCCCCAGCTCCAAGGCAGGATATTCGAAAAGTTGGAGCAGTTTCGCCCAGGATGGATAGGATATCCGTGACCCTTCCAGGACCATGAGCTCACTGCTGCTGGGTTACCGTCTTCAGTGGTAGGAAAGAGGAACGTTCCAGGTCTGTATGAACTCCGTTTGTCACCACATACTCATTTTCCTCTTCTTCTGTGGTGATAGAATTTTTAGCTGAACACGTAACAGCCCAAATAAAGAATACATTTCCAGCCTCCCTTGCAGCTCTATGTGGCCATGCAACTAACCTGCGGCCAACGGGATGGGAGCAAAAGTAGTGTATGCAACTTACGGATCAAGGCTGGTGGAAAAGGTGGTGCCCTGCCCTCCCCCTCTCTCCCTTTCTGGTTAGAACACAGAGCTGTGGGGAGGCATCTTGGCTCACACGAACGAGGGTATATCAGTCAGACTTCTCCAGAGAAACAGAACCGATGGGATGTGTGTGTGTATACATACACACATATATGTAAATACACATATGTGTATAGAAGTATGTGTGTGGGGGCGCCTGGGTGGCACAGCGGTTAAGCGTCTGCCTTCGGCTCAGGGCGTGATCCCGGCGTTATGGGATCGAGCCCCACATCAGGCTCTTCCACTATGGGCCTGCTTCTTCCTCTCCCACTCCCCCTGCTTGTGTTCCCTCTCTCGCTGGCTGTCTCTATCTCTGTCGAATAAATAAATAAAATCTTTTAAAAAAAAAAAGAAGTATGTGTGTGTATATGTGTATACATACACACATAGTAACATATATACTTGCATATATATTGTATATTTATTTATATATATTAATAGACACACATGTAGATATAAAGAGATGTACTATAAGGAATTGACTCATGCAACTATGGAGGTTGACAAATCCCAGGATCTGCAGTCAGCGGGCTGGAGCCCCAAGAGAGGTGAGGTGCCAGGCTGAGTCTGCAGGCCTGAGAACCAGGAGAGCTGATGGCGTGATTCTAGTCCAAAGGCTGGCAAGTTCGAGGCCCAGGAAAAGCCAATGCTTCGGTTCAGGTCTGAAGGCAGGGAAATGTCCCAGCACGAAGGCAGTCAGACAGGCAGACAGGAGGAACTCCCCCTTACTCCAGGGAAGGTCAGTCTTTTGTTCCTAGTTGGGCCTTCAGCTGAATGGATGAGGCCCACCCATATTAGGAAGGGCAATCTGCTTTACTCATCCTACCAATTTAAATGCTGAACCCATCCAAAAGCACAGAAACACTCAAAATAACATTGGACCAAATATTTGGGTACCCCATGGCCTAATCAAGTTGACACAGAAGATTAACCATCCCCAAGGGCAACCTTAGGGATGCCAGAGAACAAGACTACAAGGGCCTGGGTCCCTATTCTACGACACTCCCATACCAGCTCTGTGGTAGGAGAGAGAAAGAAATGGTTTTGTATAAGCCACTATTATTTTGGATTTTGTTACAGCATACTGCAGCTGACCCTCTCTCTTAACTACAGGGTCTCCGTGTAATTTTCACCCAAGAGGGGTGTTCACCACGGCTGTCCCACTTTATGGCAGAACTCAAGTGTTCTAGAAGATTCCCCCACATCCCTCCTGTCCATCACAGCAGGACCTGCTCTTCATAGGTCCTTGTTCCAAGGGGCAGGACATGGGAAGGAGGAGCTGCCTCCTCTGGGTATATTCGTGGCATCCTAGTGTATTCCATACTCGGTGGATTTTTTAAAAAACCTTCCCTATATTCAACAAAGTTATTTTCAGTAATAATCATGAAATGAAACTAATAATAAAGTACAGAAAAGAAACACAAAGAATAAAAATGTTCCTATATCGAAATATATATATATATTTTTCAGTCCAATAAAAAATAATGACATTTTAGGTAACCAATTTTCTAGAAATTAATAAGTGAATTTTAATAAAACCCAAACATTTGCAAATGGAGCAATTTAGGCCATACTAAATTGCACCAATGATGTTATATTTTATCTTTTGGAAACATTCTTTACTTTTAAAACCATTAGCAATTAAGATTTTTTAAAGAATAGTAAATTTTAATTTTAAAGATTTTTTAAAATTAAGCAACATATTTCATCCATTTAAAAAAAGAATAGATAAAAGGATTTAGGAATTTTTCATCGGTGTCATCATTATTTGCACCTGTGGCATTGTATTTAATCAACAAGTATCTGCCAAGGTATTTGTTCCGTGCCCAGCGCTATTCTAGGCCTGGACAATGAGCAGAGAGCAAAACAGAAATGGCTGCCTTCATAGAGCCCAGTTCTAATGGGAGAGACATGGGCAAATATGGGAGTGAAAAGTGCCCCGAAGAAAACTAAGTCAGAGTCAGAAGGTGGGTGGTGACCAGGGTGCTGTTTCTGCAGGGGGCGTCAGGGAAGGTCTCCGTGAGGAGGGGGCAGAGGAGCCTTGGACCCCATTTCCTACTCCCCCAGCGCAGGGTGTCAGGCTCCCTGAAATTCAAGACCACAGGCCCTGAGCTGAGCACCTGTTACTAGGAGTGATAAGCACAAATGGACCATTGTGAACCCCAGGGCCTGACTACCTCTGAGTTCAGACACACATTGTGGGGAGACGCGGGGGCGGGGGGGAAGAGACAGCCACTGCCTTCAAGGGGACGGGCAGGCACAGGAGGGAGGGCATAAGGCACGCACCCAGGAGCAGAGGCGCAAATACCAATTAGCATGAAGCAACGTGTCCATCTGTCAGGCCAACTGCACGGGAGAAGGGGGAGCATCAGTGGTGTCTATGGTGATCCCACATCCAAGTACAGCCCACATGTCTCAGGCTTCCTCGTTCAGGAAGTAAAAAAGGCGGTCCCACTAACCTGAATGCCTAAATCTCAAGGCTCCCAGCCCCCAGCTGCTGGTGGAACGAAGATCAGTTGTTTAGGGCGTTGTCACTGCTCCCATAGAGTCCGGAGACTCTTCAGGGAAGTCCCATGTTGGGCTCAGAGCCCCCCTGGCCTCGTTCTCCGCACCCACCACCCAAGTCCCAGGGCCAGCAGCATCCCTGAGGCATTACTTCTAGGGCTCCTTTCCACTGCTGGTATCTTGCCACTGCCAAGTTCACTAACACTGTAGTGAAGGCCTAGTTCGGAGCCCGGGAACGCGGCCCCTGCACTTGCCAGCCCTGGGGAAGCCGAAACTCGGTACTGTCGCCCTGGCAAAGTGAAAAGGGAAATGCTGCCAGCACAGAGAGAAGGACAAATGTTCTCCAGTTAGTCAAGCAGCAATCCCACTCCCCTGGACAGGGTCAGGGGATGGCCTCCACCACGGCCCCCATCCCTGGTGGCCATGCCAGAGCTGTCACAGTCCAGAGCAGGCTCTGCTCCAATGAGCACCCCCACCCCCTCACCCCGCTCCCCTGCTTCTCCCCCAGCGGCAACGCTGACTTTGCAAACCAGGAGCGTGTGTCTGCTCCCTCAGTCACAGGCGGTCACACGGCAAGGGGCCTGAGCACCCACATGTTACAGATATTTCAGTTCACGGGGAACACATAGCTCCTTTATCTCAAACCACACATGTGTCAGCGAGGGGCTGGGGCAGGAGGCTGGAAGCGTTAGCACGCCCCTCGGAGGTCCGGGACAGACACTGGGTCTGGCTTGCTGATACCTTTGTCACTCAGGTGAGTTCGTTTTGAGTGCCCCTGACATTCTCTCCCCTTACCTGCTTTCCTTTGGGTCTCATCCTTCCCACTGCTCCCTCCAGCCCCCCATCCACCGGCCGTGTTTGTGTCCACGCTCCGAGAGCAGATGAGATTTGTCTTTTAATCCCTGGAAGGTCCCTGTGCCTTCACATATGTGTTGGGAGAACCGCCCCCCCAAACAAGACCAATGGTCCGAAACATTCAACCCCAATACGAGGAGCGGTGGGACTGAGTCCCAGCCGATGCCAAGATGCTCAGAATGTCCTGTTGCCCATGATGTGCATTTAGCTTACAAAGGGGAAAGTTGCCAAGGTCGGTGCTACCATCTTGAAAAACAAAACGCCTTTATGGACAATTGGTTGAATATACTCTGGCCCGTGCACACAGTACCATGCAGCTATAAAAAAAGAAAGAGGAAATCACTATGAATTGATATGGAGTGATTTCCAGATGTTATTGGGTGAAAAAAGCAAAGTGCAAAAAAGCGTCTGTGGGACGCTATCTTTTGCGTTAGAAATAAAGGAAAATAAGAAAATGTGCATAGATCAGCTTACGATTACAGAAGACACCCAGGAAGGGTAAACCAGAAAATAATGAGGTGGATTGTCTAGAGGAAGTGGGAAGGAATGGTGCTATAGATGGAATAGTTGTGTCCCCCCTCCCTGATTTCATGTGTTAAACCTAATCCCCAGTGGGATGGTATTAGGAAGTAGGGCCTTTCGGGAGGTGATGAGGCCATGAAGGTCGAGACCTCAGGAACGGGAAAACCCAGCAAAAAGAACCCGCAGTCTATGAACCAGGAAGCAGGCTCTCACTAGACGCCAAAACCTGCTGGTGCCTCCACCTTAGCCTTCCAGCTCCAGAACCGCGAGAAATTTCTGTTGTCTGTAAGACACTCAGTCCCTGGGATTCTGTTAGAGCGGCCCGAGCAGACGAGACAGGTGGGGTGGAAGGGTCATGGGAGAAAACAGTACCTCAGAGTGTGTCTTTTTTCTTTCTAATAGTTTTGACTTTTGTGAGCGTGTCAGCAGTCTACAAATTCCAAAAATAAATGAAAATTAATAAGAATGGGGAGAAAGGAAAAGACTGAAACAAATGAGCCTAATTATATTTCGAGTGAGGATTATAATCACATTGAAGGGGGAGAGAAGAGAAGGAACTAATCCGAGTAACTTATAAAAGTAGTTCTTGACTATTTACCCTTAATCTGGGGCAGGATAGGGGGTGTGTGTGTGTGTGTGTGTGTGTGTGTGTGTGTGTGTCTTGAGGTGTGTGTTTTGGGGTAAAGAGCCACGGTGTATGTAACTTACCACAAATGGTTCAGAAAAAAAACTATGTATGAGCATATATACATATAAAACTCTGTGTTCACATAGTGCGTGTGTGTGTGTGTGTCTGTGTGTGTGTGTGTCTGTGTGTGTGTGTGTACACAGAGAGAGAATAAAGAACAAAGTAGATGTGGCATAAACTGTCAACAATAAGCAAATCTGGGGCGCCTGGGAGGCTCAGCCCGAAAAGCATCCAACTCTTGGTGTTGGCTCAGGTCATGATGTCAGGGTTGTGAGATCAAGCCCCGTGTCAGGCCCTGTGCTCAGCACGGAGTCTCCTTGAGGGTCTTCCCCCCTCCTTCTCCTTCCCCCACTGTTCCTCCTCCTGTGACCTCGTGCTCGTTCTCTCTCTCTCGCTCTCTCTCTCTTGCTCAAAAAACAAATCAATAAAATCTTAAAAAACAATGGTTAACTCTAGAGAGAGGAGGGTTAGCTTTCTATTAAAAATAAATACAATCGGTAAATCTGGGTAAAGCGTATGTGGATGTTCTTAATATTATTTTTAGTTTTGCGATGTTCGTGAGTTTGAAATTCTTTCCAAATAAGACGCTTCAAAATACCCTTAAATTTGCTTTGCACTTGACTTTTTTTTTTTTTTTTTTTTGGCATGCTCCAATGGGCTGGGACTCGTCCTTCTCCCAGCAACCCCAGGAGGCGGCAGAACACACATTGCTACTCTCTGTCCCGTTCTAGAGATGAGGAAGTGGAGGCACGAGAATGCTGAGCCACTGGCCGAGTATTACCTCCTGTCAAAAGGGGCGGGGACCCTCCCCCCAGGTGTCAGGCGTCGGCTTCCTCCTGTGACAGCCACACACACTCTCCCATCCTATCAGAATCCATTACGGTTCCTGCGAGTAATCTCTCTGGGAGGTAATGAGTTCCGTAATTCTATTTCCGTAAGTTTATTACTCAGGCCTTTGAAACCCAACGCGGGAATCCGTTTCTTCACTGATCCCCCAGCCCCAGTGTCCCCTCCCGTGGCACTCCAGGGGTCTCTCATTTGTTCTCCCCAGGGCTGGGACACACATTTACTTCCGAACAGCTTGCATATTCTGTCCTTAGGTCCTATTTGTTTCTGTTTGTCTCCCTAAAGGGCAGGGACCAAGTATTGTTCCTCTGACCCTCAGCCCGGAGCTCTGTGCCCGGCCCTGAATGCTTGCCCAGTAAGTGGCTGCGGGGATGAATGAAACCTCCTCTTATTTGACCCAAACTCACCTCAATCAAGTCTCAAAGCGAGTCTTTCATCGTGGAATTGGAATTAAGCAGGATTCGAGTTAACACTGTCTTGGCTGGCCTACCTCCCCGCTCCTTTCTCTTTCTTGCAGGGGGTGGAGATGAAGGACGACTCCAGGCCACACGGAAGCAGAATGGCCCCCCACCCCCCAAATACAATAGGGAAGAGCTTCTTAGTGAAAGTGGTCCAGAGGGGAGCAGAAAGCACCAAGTTCAGGGGACGGAGTGGACAGAGGAGTAGAAATCTGAGGGCGGTGAGTAGGAACCTACCACTGACTGAGTCCCAGGCTCCACATGAGTCCGGGCTTCAGCCCTGAGGGAAGTGGGAATTTTGGTGGACCAACATTTAACACAGTCTAGGTGACGCCCTCCCCCATGCAAGTAGCCCAGAAAGCAGCCCGAGGAAGACCCACTGCTCGCCCAGCTTGGGGACCATGATGGATACGTCCCTTCCTGAGTCGGCATGCTCGGGGGCCGGGGGCTATGCTCTGTGGTCTTCCCAGCACAGCTCTGTATGAAGCGCGAGAAGGTGGCACTTCCAAATAAGCCCCTGGATTTGAGACAAGGCTGAAATCTTATTTGAAGGGATTTGCTTTCAATTTCATTTTTTTAAATGCATTTTTTAATAACAAGCCTATTCAATCAAAAAGGGGTATTTGACTGCTTGGAACAGCAGTGGGATCTCCCTCAATGTAATTTGGATCTTTTCCTAAACCCACTTCCTTTGATCCTGCCAGCTCAGATCTGTCTTCAGTCGGTAACTCACAAAGCCTGTCGTCAGTGGTGTAGATGAAACTCAGTTAGGAGCGTCCCTGAGTACATCTCTGGACTCATCCCTGTAAGGCAGGAGAGTAAGTTCCCACCCACTGGACACCAGCTAGGGACATCCCACAGATACTTTAAACGTTGGAGGGGGACGGACCCTGGGTCATATGGGCCCAGCCCCTCTCACAGCACTGAGACCCACATGGTCATCCTTCTGGACCACCCACAGGGATGGACATGTTCCAGATCCTATGGTTGACCTGTCCTGCCTCTCACAGAGCAGGAGGCCGGACGTTCCTGTTTTCTGAATCATGGAAGAAGCAATGAGCACTCCGATCTGATGGGCAAGTCCAGACACTCTTGGATTAACACTCCCAAGGACGCCAGGGAGGCCAGAAGTACTGCTAACCTCGGGGGTTGGGCTGCTCCAAGTCAGTCTTGGTTGGGCCGTAGGAGTCAGTTGAAGGTCAGAGAGCTAGAGGCCCTGGACCTCGAACAGATCTGAGTTAGATACGGCAGTTTTGCTTGGATGTCTCCAGTTCAGAAGAGGGAGCTGTGATCTAGGCCTCTGTGGCAAGCATCAGTGTCCGAATAATTCCGTGGCCAGGGACAGGAGATGGAGGCAGGGCCCCACAGCACAAAGACAAGCTGCAGGCCTTGGGAGAACTTGACCAGGGCAGGAGCCTGGGTGTCAGAGCTGACCGTGGCTGGCACTCCTAAGGTGGGGGCAGAAGATGAGGCAAGGGTCATACCAAGATTGGGCCAAGGCAGCCTCTTTGCTCATGGGTTCAAACGTGTGACACGTTCAGCTCAATGTTTTTCTAGAAATGTTCCAATTCTAGAAGAGGTTAGATCATTTGGTAATCATATGCACCTTTTCCAGTTCCGGGACAAGGACAGAGTGAGGACCTCATCGAAATTCAATGTATTCTCAACACAGTGGCCAGAAGAGCTCTCCTCTGTCAAACCTCCCTGTGGCTTCCCATCACACCCCCACCCTTACAGTAGCTGCAAAGCCCAGGGTGTTCTGGCCCCATTACTTCTTGGACAGCATCCCCTGTGGTTCCCCCACTTCGGTCAAGCCGACCTCCCTCCATTCCCCCAGCTCGCCAGGCCTGGGGGCTTCATGCTTGCTGTTCCCTCTGCCTGGGTCTGCTTCTCCCAGATGTCCCCATGGCTCTAGCAGTCTGCTGAAGCATCATCTCAGATGCCCTGCCCACCCGATTTTAAATTACAACACCACCACACTCCCTGTGCCCCTCCCCTAGTGTAGACCTTATTTCCCATCTGATGCACTCGGTGTTTAAATGATCTGCTTATCACCTGGCTCCCCCAGTGGAAAGCGAAGCTCTGTTATGGTTGGAATTTTTGACTATTTCACTGACCACTCACTCATGACGACTTAGAAGAGGGCCTGGCACACAGTAAATACGCCAAAATAGCCGTAGAATGAATGAAGATGAAGAAGGTGAACACTGCTGGCTCCTAGCTTGACCAGCCGTGTCAGCCTGGACCCCTATCTGACCACCTTCTAACAGGGTTCCTCCCCCAGGCCTCAGATTGGCCTAGCTCAGCTCCTGCCTCCTGATTCCCCTGCCTGCCTTCTGCCCTCTCCCACTGCCTAGGTCAGTCCTGCCCCATCCCCATGATGGCGGAGGGGCTGAGACACATGGGCCTAACCTCAGCATTTCCCCATTTCCCACAGCATTGGGTCCACCTCTCCCTGTAGCAACCATCCTTGATTTGGAGACAATTAAGCAACCCAGTCCCTCACGGCCCCTTTCAGGCAAAGCAATCCCAATATCATAAATATATATGTGTGTGTGTGTGTGTGTGTGTGTATCCTGGACCATGATACTCAGGCAAATAAGCCATCAATTTGGTCACAGCAAGTGACCCTCTAGTCACAAGGGATGCCACGCCCAATAGAAGGCTTGTGCGGGCAGGCAGTCTTCCTTCCCAACAAAGACCTGCCTTGTAACCCTCGGCCATGGGCCAACCCAGCCGAGGCCTCCTCCCCACAGACTCATCAGCAAGCCAACACAAAAACGAGCCCCTTTTTGAGCCTGCTCCCTAAATCAAAGGAACTTCTGCTTTCAGAATCATAAAGTACGTGACGGCCCAGAAGAGAAATTCAGTAGACACACGTCCCATTCTGCCAGAGCAATTCTTTCAAGGCTCACCGACGTTAACATTCAGAGCTGGTGTCTAAACAGCCCCGCACAGACTCAAGGATTCCTCAAAGCAGTAGAGCAAAACAGAAACACCAGCCATCTGTCTCTTAAAATCTAGGAGGGGCACCCGTCGCTGGGAAGCCACGCGAAGGCAGGTTTCCAGTGGGGGATGTGCCATACCGAGTTCTGGGGGCAGGATCTTTCTGGAAGCCTTCCCTCCACTGCTCTGGGTGGGAAGCAGGCGTAGGTCCCACCCACCGCCCGGCCCCCTCCACGTCCACTGGTCACAGCGGTGTGGGACCCCGTGGGAGCCAGAGAGCCTTGCAAGAATGCTGACTGGGGAGAACGGATCCAGGCCCAGGGACGGCCCCAATCATTCTGGGCCAAATTCAGTTGAAATGAGGCACTTTTCAAAAACAATTTCTAGGTAAGCGGTGGAGAAAATAAGATCTCTCTGAACACGTGGAGCAGAGAAAGGAGCAGCCCGACGAGTGTCGAGATGGGTCCTCGGCCATCGGGGTGGGGGGGCGAGCCCGGACGACCGCTCGGTACACACCTTCGAGAAGAGGCACCGGCTTGGACAATGACTTGTGTGTGTTGTCATGACGATGAAATTGAAACTGGGATAAACAATAGCCACTCAGCCAGCAGCCTCACCTCTGAGCTGACCTGTCATTACGCCAGCAGCTGCCTGGGCCTCAAGCAGGCATCAGGAGATGAGCACCTTGGGGGCAGGCTTTCATAACAGGTGGCCAAACATAAGGCCGGAAATCAACTGGGCCTTTTTGCTCCTTCTCGAGCTCAACTAGGGAATCCAGCGGCCTCCTAGAAAGGGTCCCCAGAGCCTGTGGAGGGACAACAAAACACAGGAAGTTAATGCGATGGGCCAAAGACCCACAGCATGCCAGCAGAGAAGGCCAAGAGCTGGGACCTCGTCCTAAGTTCAAAACCTCAGAAATCGCTGCTCACGGAGGGGGGGTAGCACTTTTCAGGCTCAACAGGAC
>NW_024424008.1:47888621-47946604 GCF_017311325.1 Ursus maritimus | reverse complement strand
ATTCCTCACCAAATGGACCAATGCAAAATTGAATTATTCTCTCTGTTAGAACTTGAAAATCTCTCTGTAGTTCCAAGACAGATGCAAATACACAGTCCTGGGGCACTCTGTCCCACCCTCGCTGCGGGCTCTGCTTGCCTCAGACTCCCAGCCTCAGCCCCCACCCACATCTGCCGGAACTGAGCGCCAGGAAAGAGAATTAAATATGCCCCACAGGGCTCAACTTGGCTTTAAAAAATGGTATTGTTATTTATATTTCATAGGGGCTTCAGAAAAAGCAGCAAATCCTAGGGCATGGCAGAAATGTAAATGCTAACTGATTGTTATTCTTACAGAAACTTAGAATTCAAAAGTTTAATCATCCTCATTAGCATAATTTGGGTGACTTCAGTCCATAACCTTACCCTGGAGTTGATTATTTATGGCGCCCTGAACAGAAGTCGAAAATTAACTTTGATTTAATGTAACAATTCCATCCCCAGTATAATTCATAATGCAGATAACGTTTGTCAAAAATAAATCAAGCTGCTTCGCCCATCTCAGAACAGGAAACCCAAAAAAGAATAGAAAGAGAATCCCGAATCTTTGGTTTCTGTGGTTGTTCCCACTCGCCCTTCCCCTCCTCAAGTCTGTGCCTGCCCAGGGACGGGCTTTGGAGTAGGCTGGGGGCGTCGGTGTGCAGAGAAATCTATGGATCAAGACAGACGGACCAGGTGGGAGTGGGGATCCCTCTGGACGGACATCTTGCTACTCTTGAGGGTTTTATATCCAAGTAAGCAGCTTTCTTTCTTTTTTTTTTTTTTTTAAGATTTTATTTATTTATTTGACAGAGAGAGAGAGACAGCCAGCGAGAGAGGGAACACAGGCAGAGGGAGTGGGAGAGGAAGAAGCAGGCTCCCAGGGGAGGAGCCTGATGTGGGGCTCGATCCCAGGACTCCGGGATCACGCCCTGAGCAGAAGGCAGACGCTCAACGACTGAGGTACCCAGGCGCCCCAGCAGCTTTCTGAGAAGATGCAATGAGAACACTTACCACAGGGGGCTAGTCTGAAGGAAAGGCTGTGTGTGGAGAGCATAATCTAATGCTTTGCATGGGTTTGAGGTATACCCATCTATCCTGCATGCCTGCACTCCGTCCTCGCCACAATGGCTAGGGCCGATGGACACTGAGGCCCGCAGAAGTTAAGCAACTTGTCCACATCCCACGGTTGGGAAAAGGCAGTGCTGGTCCCGGAATGCTGGTCTTCTGGCACCATCGGTCAGCAGCGGGGAACGAAGGAGCCTGGCTAAGCAGTCTGCCTCCTGGCCCAGGAAGGCAGAGTGCTTATGCACCCCATCAAGGGCTGGGGGTGACAGTGGGAGACACCGCTCCCAGAGCAGACAGGAGACATCCTCAAGACAGCATCAGCTTGCCAATTTCCAAGAACTCAGAAGTGGCATTCACTACTCTTGCTTTCTAGAAAAACTCACAAGATGGAGGTTTCCCACTCATGCAGCCAAAAGGAATGTATAGAACCTTCCCTGAGGAAGGGGTCAGAGTCATGCTGGGATCCCCTTTATCCCACTTCACAGAAATTTGCCTCGGAGCTGTCCCACGCTCTCTGCCCAGGAAGAAATACCTTTTCACGGGCAGCACCAAGGAGCCAGGCTGGCGTGGCTGGGCAGGCTCTCCCTCCGTGCTAATTCTCTGTCTGGACTGCTAAAGCCACCCAGACGTGCCAAGTTTTAGTGGCAACAGGTTTGTCTGCCAGTAACCAGCATCCTCTGCTTCCTCTTGCAAGCACCTACAGGCTGGGCAGTGCCAGCTCCCCTGTCCCTGCCAGGCAGCGCCGAGGCTCCCTCACAAGGGGCAGCAGGGCAGTGCGCCAGCAGCCAGAGCCTTGGCCAGTGGCTGGCAGGAAAGTGACCAAACTCAGACGATGCCATTTGGCTCTTTGGCTTCTGCGGTGGAAAGGAACTGGCCGAGAAGAGGTAGAAGCTGTTGGCAAACTGTAAAGTTTGGGTTCTCTTGGTCCCGACTCAGCAGGGATGACCGTGAGCTGGCACGGCTTTTCCCTGTGTGAGTGTGTGCGCGTGTACGTGTGTGCGCGTCCTCGTGCTTAATCGCATAGCTTTAACAGTTATCAAATTCAGACGAAACCAGGCCACCTGAAACTAACATAACTCTGTATGGTAATTAACCGGAATTAAAATAAAAACTTAAAAAAAAAAAAAAAAAAGACAAAACCAGGCCGAAAGATGCGTTGTGAAACAAAGCACCCAGGACCTTGGATCAAATTGTGACCAATCTCAGATTGGGTCCCCGTGATGCCAGAACAATGAATGGATTCATCCAATTAGAACCACCAGTTGGTTCATCTAATTCAAATAACCACCTGATCCCACCAATGGGGAAAAAAAATGTCAGTTGTCAGAGCGTTTGTTGCCAAACACTCAAGGAGGTGGCTCTCTTTGATGTTTTACCAACTAAAGGTTAGGATGCTTTGGACCCACCTCTTCCAGGGTGTCACTTTGCTGAACGAGAGGCTGCTCCTTCTTCCGTTTCTGAATACGCAACGTTGATAATAACAAGAATGCATCCGGGCTGCATCTACCACCAGCCAACTCTCTCTTATGTTCTCCATATATGTTCTTCCAAGTAACCGTCACAACTCTATGAAATCAGTATTTTTATCATCCTGACTTTAAAGCCGAGAACACTGAGGTTCAGAGCAGTTGAGTAGCTTGCCTAAGGTCACACAGCTAGTAAGTGACATATTCAAGGCCCAGACCCATATCCATCCAGTTTCCCTCTTTACACTTGCTTACATGGACGCAGTTGTCTCCCAACTAGATTGTAAGCTCATGGCAAAGGGATCTGGGGTCCCACATCTAAAACAGTGCCGGCATACAAGCACAGAATTGGCTTTCAATGAATATCTAATAAGTCTGTAAATGATTGAATGAATAAATGAATGAACCCCATCATCACTATGTCATGACACCAAAGAGCTTCACAGCCCCGCCCCCGACCTGAAGACCCCAGCACAGAGTAGCTAAGGATGGGCATTGGGGTGTGATGTTCCTAGGGGGCAGGGGGGAGGTGTGCCCATGCCCTCTGCTCTCTGCAGGGTACAGGAGGGCAGGGACTGCCTGCCATCTTGTCTGCTGGGTATTGCCCCCACCACACCACAGTGCAAGTTTCCCATCAGCCATGCGTCTCCCTAGCCCCTGTGCTAGGATGCCCCGTGCCTCTTGGCACCCATTATCATGGCCCAGGCATCCATGCTCCATCTTCGCAAATGGACAGCAGAGGGCTTTGGCAATCTTGGCAATCCTGCCAGACAAGTCTCTACCTGAACTTTGGCTCAGCAGATGACTGGATGGAGGAACCAGAAAGGAGATCTAGAAAGGAAGGTGACTTCCGATTTCTCATCCCTAACTACACAGGGCCAGGGGAAAGGGACATGCTAATGGCAGTGGGGGAACAGCAATGGGAATACACCTGTTTTGGACAGATAGGAGCTTGGGTCTCCCATTCACCCCCTTGCTTCCAGGTGGGCCTGCACAGAGCTCACCTGGGACAGACCTGTTCTTCCACAGCCCCCAGACAGGAAGCTCTCTGATATCACATCTATCCACCACTTTCAGAACTGCGGCCTCTCCCTAGGGGCAAGGCCACAGGAGTGGGGAAATCAACAATCTGATGATTCTCTCCAGGGCTCAGGGTGGAGCCAGCATCAGTTCTCAGCCTAGCTTCTCAAATACATGTGCTGTTACTGCTGCTGTCTTCAAAGACCCTGCCTCTATTTATGCCTCTGTTCCTTGCTCCTCCTCCTAGGACAAAAGACACCGAATAAATACGAAGGCAGGCTTAACCCCTCCCTGGGCAGGGATGGGAATTTGCCAGAGTTGGGTAAGAGCAGAAAGCTTGCAAGACAAATACCTTGGGCTTGCAAAATGCTTCATATTTGACAAAGCATTTTCTCACTCGAACCCTGC
The DNA here is from genome assembly GCF_017311325.1 of Ursus maritimus. NCBI lineage: Eukaryota > Metazoa > Chordata > Mammalia > Carnivora > Ursidae > Ursus > Ursus maritimus. The sequence continues at coordinate 47,942,625 of NW_024424008.1, read as the reverse complement.
GGCTGTGAGATATTAAGTCCGTATGACAGATGAGAACACAGAAGCTAGGGGGTGCCTGGGTGGCACAGTGGGTTGTGTCAGGTCACGATCTTGGGGTCCTGTGATCGAGACCCGTGTCCAGCTCCCTGCTCAATGGGGAGTCTGGTTCTCCCTCTCTGCCCCTCCCTGCCCCACTCCTTCTCTCTCTCTCTCAATTAAATAAATAAAGTCTTTGAGAGGGGGAGAAAAAAAGAACACAGAGGCTAGGCCAGGGCCACAAAGGTTATTCTAAGCCATCCTTCCTCTCCTCATTACCTAGGTTCTCAGCCCCCGGAGAGCAGGAGAAGAGACAGTGGTGCTAACTGGACACATTGCCCACTTGGGAGAAGGTCGCGTGTCACTAAGCCTGCTGTGCTCTGCTCTCCCTTGGCTCTGTGAGGCCTGGGGCAGATAAAGGGCCTGCCCAGTTAATTCTGTGTACCATGGGGAGCCCAGACAGTTAGTGGAACAGTATTCTGGGTGTGTCTGTGAGGATGTTACAGGAGGGGATTACCATCTGAACCCAGAGAAGGAAGCAGGCACACTGCTCTCCCCCGCGTGGGTGGGCCTCATCCAATCAATGGAAGACCTGAATAGAACAAAAAGGAGGAGTAAGAGGAAACTCCTGCCCTGTGTCTCTGGAGCTAGGACTTCCTTCTCCCCTGCTCTGGACTGGATTGAAACATCCATCGGCTTCTCCTGGGTCTTAAGCCTAGCGTCTCTCGGGCTGGACGGATCCCACCGGCTCTCCTGCAGATCGAGCTTGCCCATGGCAGGTCTGGGACTTGTCAGCCTCCATAATCACGTAAGCCAATTCCATACTGTAACTCTCTCTCCATTTCGATGTATCTGTGTCTATACCTATTGGCTGTTCCTCTGCAGAATCCTGACTCTTACAGGGTCCTGCACAGGCCCTGACTGGGGAGATGAGCTGCAAAGCCAGGCTGAGGCGGCCAGGCCGCCCAACCCGGCGTCAATCAAGAGAGGCAGTGTTCTGTGCTCTCTGGCAAGGACTCCTCCTCAGAAGCTCCCCTTTCTCCCACAAAGCATTTCTTCAAAAAATATTCATTGACACCCGCCTTGTGGCCGGCGCTGTTTTTGGAGTATGGGGATATCCGTGAATGAAACAGACAAAGGTCCCTGCCCTCATGCCACTCAGTTTCCATGGCAAATGTAATAAGGAAATTAGATAATATATTACAAGGCGAGAAATAATATGGAGAAATTGAAGATTGCCGAGGGTGAGGGGGACTGGGTGGGGCGAGGTGGGGGACAAACCTGGTGTTGGTCGGGAGATCCAGGAAAGCCTCAGGGGAAGTGAGGTTTGAGGGGGAGCTGGAGGGGGCAAAGGAGACACCCAGCAGGGATTTGGAGGAAGGGCACTCCAGGCATGGAACAGCCAGTGCAAAGGCCCTGAGAGGAGAGATGCCTGGCAGGCACAAGGAACCCCAAAGAGGCCAGTGTGGTTGGCAAGAGAGGGCAGAGGGGCAGGTGACGGGGATGAGGTCGCAGAGGCGGGAGGGCATGGGGTCACTGGAAAGCCCTGAAAGGGGAGCCTTGGCAGGGCTTCTGACAGAGGAGGAGACGATCTGCTTTAGGCTTTAAAGGGATCTCGTTGGCTGTCCTTTGACCCCTTTTACAGGGAGGGTCAAGGATAGAAGCAGGAAGAGGAGTCAGGAGGCTTTTGCCCAAATGCAGGCCAGAGAGGATGGTGGCCCTGCCCAAGGTGGTGTCAGTGGTCAGATTCCAGAGTGAGTCAGACAGCAGGTGGAGAGGAGCCCCCAGAGCGGAGCAGGCATGTTCCGGTCTTGGGTCCTTCTGCTCTCTGCCCAGGAACATGCCTTACAGACACCTTTGTCATCCCCCCCGCCCCGGATATCCCTAGTCACAGCTAGGAATAGTTTTTATGGACAGAGTTGGGGAGGATAAGAAGGCCAAGCACAGTCAGTGGTGTGCTGATGAGTGTTCAACGACTGGCTTTCCAGGAAAAAAGAGGTGGGCGTATGTGCATAATTTTGCTGATATAAAAAATAGGTTGCATATATTTTACAAATACCGATAAAATGTACACTACCCTTTACTGTAAATTCTGCAGAGCCAGTGGGCTCTCACGAAATGCTTCTGTTGATTTTTGCAAAACTCGAACCTGTAGCCAACCTACGGTTGCAACTGACAAATGAGAGTAGTTACCACCTGAATGTTGGTTGATATTTGCATTTACGTTAACGGGTCAAAAGAAAGAGAAACCACCAAGATGTTCATTGGAATTTTTTCTGTTTGTCACCGATGGGAGCGACTTCTTCCCTGCCTCTGATAATAGTCTTCAATTACTGCAAGAATATTTCCTCAATTTTTGGTGCCATTTACAATGTAATAGCTACACACACGAAACACTTCTAAGTTCAATCTGCATTATTAAGATTTTCCCCATCACGCACTATGTGCGTCTAAACACATAACAAAACAGTAAATGAAGACCCGACTTAAAGCATCTGTTAATTTCCATGGTGTGGGGACTCCCACCCTGGCTGATTTCAATCTACCAACGTGACATCATTGGACACGGATTTGGAAAGAGATGCTTACCCACGTGCCATTATATGGTATTTCCAACATACAGATACAGTTGATGTAAATAACCTAGGAATATAGATAATAGTAAAATGGGGTAAAATAATTAGGACTTAGTGATGAGTTTTGAGTATTTATTACCTTTGTGTTTAATATAACTTACTGGATTGTAAGTGTGTATAATTTAATTTTTAATAATGGCCGTATCAACCAGCTTGCAAACTCACTGTAAGTTTAACAATCGGTGCTCGCGAGCCAATTCAAGGCAGCTCTAGCACCCCGTCGACTGTGGGGTACTTTTTCAGATATCACCCATCTTCCCTACTGAGAGATCCGGGAGCTACCTGTCCAAGAAATGGGGGAACTGGGGCGGAGGGGGTGAGGTGAGACACAGCTGAGGTCCTAGAGCAAGGGTGGCCTCAGGGAGGAGTGGCTGGTCTCGGGTGGGGGAAGGTGGGGGTAATCCGAGAGAGCCAGAGGCAGTTTTGGACGAGGGCGGTGAGGTCCTTGGAGGTTGTGGATGCAAGGGAGTTCAAGGCCACGCTCACATTGCCACCGCCAGCTGCCCTCACGCTGCCTGGGCCCCCCTCTTCGAGTGCGATCTGCTTGGTGCATCTTTGGGAGAGGCAGCCAAACCCACGTTGGAGGCCGTGGCTGATTAACGAATTAGCTGCAAATCACCCGCCAATCAACATACATAACAAGTTCGTCCATGTGATGGAAGGTCTGCCGGTACCAGCCTGCTCCCGGAGTCAGCGTATGGGGATCAGGCCACAGGGAGTCCGCTGGAGTGTCTGGCCCCATGGGCCCAGGGCACTAGTCTTGTATTGTCCCAGAACTTAGCGAAGGGCCAAGAGAGGGGTGGAGAGGCAGGAGCTGGCAGCCCAAGGATCACAGCTGCACCTGCCGGGTAGGACCTGCTCTCCCCCGTGACAGCCCCCGCCTCATCCCCCTCAAACCCTCAGCGTCCTGTTTCAGTTCCCCAAGTTCCTTCTCTACTCACCAGTGCCCCCAGACTTGACCTTCTGGGTCACCGAAGTGAGAGTCATCGTAGCAATGTCAGGCCCTCCCGAGCTCCGACCCAGGACTTGAACGTGAAGGGAGAGCAGTGTGTCCTCCCGAACAATCAGAGGATGAGCAGTGACCTTGAGCACGCTCGCCCTGAATTTGGCTCAGCTCAGAAGTCAAAGGCACAGCAGGTGTCCTCAGGTGCTGGATCCTGCAAGAGGCGAGGGCTGCCGGGAGAGAGGAGCCAGGGCCTGGCCAGAGAGTGGCCCACACCCTGGCTTCTAACCGCCCAGCCCAGAGCCATCTCTTCTGAATCCATTAGCTGCGTGACTGTGAGCGGATTAAAACACTTCTCTGAGTTTCCAGTTTCTTCGTGTTAAAAAATAAGCTAATAATACAATGCGTGCTTGGCTTTCATAAATTTAATATCTGTCCTTTGTTTGTTGTTGTTTTTAACTATCTAATAACCCGCCTGTTTGTCTGGGAAGCATCCACTCGCTGGCCCTGTCTGCCTCCCTAAACGTCCTTGGTCTCCTGCTTCACCAGTCCTGGTGAAAGCTTGGGAAGAACCGCCCAGTGTCTCCGTCTAGCCTCCTGCCCCCCACTCCTCAGTCCAGAAGCTCGTTCCCCCAATGGGACTTGGAATCTGGGTGCCTGTGGCTCACGCCTTGCGAGCACAGGCTCCACACCAGGGTCTGTGTGGCCCTGAGTGGGCCAGCTCTGCCCACTCTCGTGATGTCCATACTTTACCATCCTTGGGGATGAGGCAACACGTGGGCCTGGGGGTCCCCCAGACCATGGGGCTCGGAGCTGGTTCTGCTACAGTGGTTACTGAGGGCAAGCAAGCAATGGGCTTTTCTCCCTCCAAGTCTCCTTCCCGCCTTTTTCACGCGGGGCCTTATGGAAGATCACCCGGGGCCACAGAGGACTGCCTGCCTGGGACTGGGGGCGCGTCTCCATCCTGCTCTCCCCTACCTGCCCACCCCACCGCCTCAAATTTCCCAGCCACTAGTGGCAGCTCAGCTCCAGGAAGGAGCTGAAATCAGGCCCAGCTCAGCCTTGGGCAACTCCTGGAGGGGAGAAGCAGTGGGAGGTGAGCTGCAGGCTGGGAGGAGTAGGGGTGAGCAGCAGATAAAGGGAGGCCGACACCGGAATGGGAAGGTAGGAGGGGAAGAAAGCGCTGACACAGCCCTCTGTCTGTGAATTTTGGCCATAAATCACTCTCAGGAGCACCCGCGAGCCCTCCCAGCTGGAGGGAGGAGATTCTAGAAATCCCACATTCTAAGCCTAGAACATTCTCCTGGAGGGCTGGGAACCTTGGTCAGCTCTCTGTTCTTGCTGGGGGGCCTCAGTTTACCCCACTGCAAAATGGGGAACACTGGCCCCCTCCTCTTAGGCTCTGTGTGGAGAGAACGTCCCCAGGAGCGTTGAGGTCCCCACGCAGAGGTGTGTACCTAAGCAATGGGATTGTTATTAGTGATTATCGTTCCTGACAGCATTAGCAAAAAAAAACAAAACAAAAAAAACAAAAAAAACCCAGCACGCTCTGGAACATGCTTGCTCTGGGGCGTGGAATCATATCTCATGTTTACCTAGTGCCTCACAGCATGAAAACCCCAGTCATGCGGATTTTTCTCATTTGATTCCCACAACAAGGCAGCAATGCAGGTAAGGCGGAGATCCTTCCCCTGGTTTTACAAACGGAAAATTTTCCGTTTCTAGAGGTGAAAGGGCTGCCCCAGGCCGCCGAACCAGGTCGTTTGGGGAAGCAGGAACAAGAAACACATTTTCCCTTTCTACTGCCTCAACTCAAGATACTGGGAAACAGGAAACAAGCCAAATCCTGGGAAGGGGGGTGTCACAGGACTTTAGGGTCCAGGTTTGGCTCCCAAATGTCCTGCTTACCAGTGGAGTGGCCTCAGCTACTCCCCGGTATAATGGAGGTCATAGAAGCAGCCCCCATGTCCTGGGGTCCCTTGGAAGGGTTTGGAGAAATAATGGATCAAGAACTCAGCAAACTCCCGGCACAGAGTAAGTGCTCAATTAACGCCAGCAACCGGCTTTCTCATTCTTAAGCCTCGAGGAAAAGGGAACGTGCCCTTGGTTTGCTTGCCAACTAGAGGCCGAGGGATGGATGTGGTGACTGCCCCCCAACTCAGTTCTCTTCCAGTTTGAGGGACCCAGAAAGTCCTTTCCATGGTCTTTCTCACTTCACCAAGGTGATGGGCGTCCTGACCTGAAGCGGAGGGAAGCAGGGATCTGGACCCTGGTTTTGGAGCTGATCGGAGCCCAAGGCAGGCCCAGGAAAGAAGATCTACTTCTCACCGAAGCCATGACTTGGGAGGAAGCTTGGGGCAGTGCCAGCAGCATGAGCTCTGGGTTGCGGCTGATCTGAAAGCTAGCTCTGCCTCAGTTTCCTCAACTGTAAAGTGGGGTTATAGTTCCGTAGCGAGGATTGTATGCGGTTGTCTGGTAAAGGGGTTCCCTCCCTTCCTTTACCGTGGAGGCCAGACCACCAGGCAGAGCTACCGAAAGACCCGGTCTCCGTTTCTGTAAACGTCCTTGGGTAGGGTTGCCGGGGCCGGGACCCTCTAGTCAGGCAGGACTGACAGATGGGAGTGCCGGCCACAGGAGCACGCAGGGGCCTCTCCCACCTCGTCAGGCCATGGCGACCACCTCCACCTTTCAGGAGGTACCCACCCACCGGACACTATGACCCTCAGCCACTGCTCTGTCCCCCTCCACAGCTGCCTGAGTGCCCTGGTCCCTGGCCTTCCTCCAGGGTCCCCTTGGCCTCCATGCCACACACGGGCATGGCACATGGCCTCCTCCTGCCATCCTCACCCCTGCGGAGGGCCAGCCGGTCAGGCGACGTGTTGTGAGACTCTGAGGTTTCCGCTGGTAAGTGGTGTAATTTAGCCTGGGTTCTGTGTTTTGATTTTGCCCAGCTGCGTCTGTGTGTAGATTAATCCTGTTAACTTGCGGAGCGGGGCGACCTGCTGTTTATCAAGAGTGCTTGTGTGATTCCCTTTTGAGACGGAGCCACCTTCCCTGGGCGGGGAAGCCTCCGGTTTTCTTCTGCCCACGGGTCCGGGGAGAGGCCTTGGCGTCCACCGAAGGGGCTGCCGGAGCCACCCGCGTTCCACCCACCAGCCTGCACCGCCTCGTTCACGCTCAGCCCCTCCCAGGGTCCCACTTTCACGGCAGGGCCTTTGGTCTGCTGCATCTCGGAGTCTAGAAGGTTCCAAGAACGTGGGAGTGGCTGCTCTCCAAAGCCAGCGGGAGGCAGCTGCTCTGTATGTTTGGAAACCCATCCTGACCCTCAGTTTCCTCAGCTGTAAGATGGGGTGAATGATACTCATTCCCACCTAAGCAGACACTTGCCCTGAGGGTGACATGGGAGTATTGGTTGCCAGCACTTTGACCAGAGTCAGCCCTGCGGAGTCGTCAGGCACAAGGCCGGAGCAGGGTGTGGTGGGCATCATGGGAAGCAGGGTTGGGCTCGGCTGAGATAGATAAGGAACCAGTATTATTCCCATTTTGCAGGTGAGGCAACTGAGGCCAGAGAACTCGAGTGACCCTACATCTGTGAGATCCTGGAGCTGAGAGCCACCGTGGTGCATTGCCTGCCCAAGGCAGACAATCAGGGTGTGTTGAATGAATGAGTGACCTCACTGACAAGGACACCTTACTACCCCACGAAGCAGTCTGCTCTACTGCGGGATGCTTCTAGTTCCTGCAAAATTCTCTCTTTCACTGAGTTAACATTGCCTGCCCTTTATCATACCTCCTTCCCCCTGGCCGTGGTTCTGCCCCGTAGCCGTCTCCTGATGCCGAGGGGCTTGGGTCACCACGGCTACCTCCACTCCCTGGATCCGGAGGGGCCCTCCCTCCCCCACTCACATCCTCAGGCACAAGCCCAGCCCTGCCCAGGGACCACAGGGCTGAGTCTGGGCAGTGACCACCTCCCCCTCGGTACAGAGAGAGCCAGATCCCCCTCTCTAGAGAGCAGGTGCTAAGGCCTCCACAGGGAGATGAAGCTCCTGTCACAGTGATGTGGGAGCCACGGGTACTGGCTTTGTAACCCCCACCCGCCACCGGGTCAGGTTACGGCAGGAGCAGGACGCAGGTGGGAGCTGGCGGACGGGAGGGGGTGCACACGGGGAGACGCTCATTCCAGCAATCTGAGCAATGCCACGCTTGGCTAGCTCTGTAAGTGACATTGCTTCGGAGCTGACCAGTCGTGGCCCCGAGGCTGACCTGACTAGACGGCTGTGAGACCCAGTCTCAGGCTGTGAGGCCTCCACAGCACTTGGTGGGCAGGTGGGCAGGGGGTGGAAGAGACTTCAGGGCATGAGCCTCCCCCCCCCTCCCCGCATGGCAGCGCAACCAGCCTGTCGTGAAGTCTGGCAGGGGAGCGCACCCGAGTCACCTGCCGGCCCCTCCAGACACTACAGGAAGTCTGCCTGTCTGCAGGAATCATCCTGCCCCAGCCACCTGACCACAGCAGGGGTCCCAGGACAGGGACCCCTTCTGTCTGCCCTTGAGGAGTCAGGGCGGGTGGGACAGGCTGGGACTGCTCCCTCCTGCCTCTGGGGCTGAGACCCTCAACAATCCAGACCCAGGACCTCTGGCCGTGTGCTGGATGCCGAGGGAGCTCCCCCTGACCCCGGGAGCGATGAGAGACATCGGTTCCAACAACACCTTCAAGTCAGTGTGACAGTTTCGAGCCTGGGGTGGGGGCCAGGGTGAGCCAAGCTCGAATCCCAACCTGCAGGTCACTTCACTGCCCCGGCCTCAACTTGGTTTCTGTGAACGGTAGATGAGTGATGCTTATCTCGCCGCGCACAGGAGTCCTTCGAGCCGATCTCAAGAGCTTGCATACCCTGTGACTCTATTTATTGGACTTTCTTGAAATAACAAAATGAAAGAAATGGAGAACAGATAGGTGGTTGCCAGGGGTCAGGGAAGAGGGGGCAGGGGGAGGTGAGGATATCTGTGGAAGGACAAGAGAAGAGACCCTCGTGGAAAGAATGGAAATCAAGGAGGCGCCTGGGTGGCTCAGTCCATTTAAGCATCTGACTTCAGCTCAGGTCATGATCCCAGGGTCCTGGGGTCGGGTTCCCTTCCCTGCTCAGTGGGGGGTCTGCATATTCTGCATCTCCCTCTGCCCCTCCCCCCACCCCGTGCTTGTGTGCTCTGTCTCTCTCAAAGAGATAAATACAATACAATAAAAAAAGAATGGAAACCAAGGTAATGCTCTGCGCCTGGACCATGTCACCGTCAGTAGCCTGCTTGTGATATCATACTTGGTTTTGCAAGATGCTGTTATGGGGGCAACATGGGATCTCATTGTGCTCTTTGTTACAACTGAGTGTGAATCTTCAACTGTCTCAAAAAGCTCAATTTTTTGAAAACACTTATTTTATGTCTGATGAAGAATGAGCATCTATAATATTCACTATTCGTGCTCCCCATCACCTTGGGCTCCTCTATGAATAGGTGTGGCCTGGGAATTGGCATCATATAAAACTGTCATGGCAAACGGGGGGGGGGGTAAGAAGAGCCTGACTAGGTGTTTAGCATTTTTAATTTCCCTGCCCGCCATGAGTGCCTAATATATGCGCAAGTGACGGAATGAGTAAGTAAGTGAATGAACAAATGTCCATTACAGCAAGTCAACTAGTAACCTCTCCAGAGATGCAATGAAATGGACTTAAAGCAAGAGATACTTGGGATAGACTCAGGACAGATCTTGCGGCCCCGAGACTGGCCAGCCCGAGTCCCTGCCTGGTGGTGTCCACCCCGGGCTGCACCGTGGGCTGTGTCAGGGGAGGGGGAGTGGGCCGCGGGCCTCCAAGGACAGCAGTGCGACAAACTTTAATTAGCGGAAGAGTAAATTACATCGGACGAAGAGAGCCCCGGCTTCTCCCGACGGCGTGGGGAAAATGGAAGCCTAGCATTTTCAATTTAAGGTTTAGTTAGATAATACCTATTGGTGCCAGTAGATTACAGAGTGGATATTAAATCCTGCAGGATTTGGAATCGGAGCATACAAATGGAATCCATAAGTAGGGGGAAGCCGCAGGAAGGAGCTGGCCCTCTGTCCTCAGCCAACGAGAAAGCCTCTCTGTGAAGGCAGAGCCAGCACAGACCTGGGTCCTAAAGCTCCTACCAAAGGCTCCAGGACAGTGATGGGGGGTTGGTAATTATTCTGGAAGTTCCCTGAACAAACTCTTCCCACGTTACAGGCGTGGATACCAGGGCCCCGGTACGTCCTACATTTTAACGATCAGAATCGGAACTCACACCTCAGCTCCATCCAGCCCTTCCTTTCTTCTCCATCTGGTCAACCCTACGCTCGCTACCTTCAAATTGGCTCAAGCCTCCCTCCTCCAGGAAGCCCTGAGCTCCACTCGGATTCCACCCTGAACCCAAGGAGCCTGGACTTCGGGATGCTGCATTCACCGATGGTTATCTTCTTCAAGGATGACCTGGTGTCCCCACCTCTCACTCTTGGAAGGGAGTGACATGATCTACTCTCCTTCATCCTTATGCCTAGGTGCACAGAGAGCTCCAGCAAACACGGGCTGCACAAATGGGGTGTTGACGCTACATTTGTACTGATTTTTGGACGGCTGATGCATTTTGAATATGCCATACATTCACAGCACTTGAGACTCAAAAAGTAGAGAAGGATCTGGGGCGGACGTCTCCCTCCACCCCGATTTGCAGGGCCCCGGTTCTCCCCAGGGTAGCCAGTCTCTGGTGTATCCCTCCGGGCTCCGTTCTCCAAGCAGGTTGGGACGTCCATCTCCCCCTTTCTTAACAAAACAGCAGGACACATTCCACATTATTCCCCTCCCCACCTTTCTTGGAGACGGTTCTCATCCCTGCAGGGGATGTCTTCAGATTCCCATCATCTTTGAACCAGGCAGGCCCTGCAGCTCCAGGATGGGAGCCAGTGGGACAGAGGGCTGTGAGGATGGACTGCAGGGTCCCCCTGTTCCCTCCAGATGGCCATGAGGTTGATTGGGTGCCTTGAGACGGCCTCCAAAGCCGACCTGGACCAGCAGGTGTGGGAGCGTGGACACAGGGCCTCGGAGCCTTGGGCCAAGCTCGCGGGACGGCAGTGATGGCAGTCATCGCTGCTGGATGACATCCCTGGCAAGCCCAGCGTGAAGTCTGGGGCTCAGTGAAGAAGGAGGATACAGCAGCTTATTAGTTTAAGCAGGATGAAATGTGTAAATTAATTACCCCGGCCACCCGTGCATGTAGCAGCCGGCCCCGCACTCGGGGAAGACAAGCATTAGATTCCGTTCCTGCAGGCTGGTAACCCAGCCAGACGCGACCGGGAGGGCCCCAGTTCAGCCCGGCCCCAGGAGCGAGAGCCGGGTGGTTCTGCCAGATAAGCGGGTCCTTCCCTGGGATGGTGAGCTCGAATTCTGCCTCCACCAGCAGCAAAAGCAGGGGCCGGAAGGGAACGGGCACAAGGGGGTAAAGGGCCCACCCTCTGTCCCGTTCTTGGCAACTGAGCTCTTGTTTACCAGGTGATATGAGGTGCCAGTCACTGTCGTGACCCTTTACTAGCTTCCTTTCATTGGATCCTCACAAAAACCCCAAGTGGGCTCTATTATGAGTCCCACCGCACAGACGAAAAAGCTGAGAACCAGGAAGAATAAGTACCTTGTTCTATTGGCCCAGCTGCTACCTGACAGCATCGGGATTCAGATCCAGGGCAGCACGCGGCCTCCCAGGAGGACAGACAGGCAAGGAGCCCTCTCCGGGGTCACGTCACCCAAAGGTGCCTTCCATGCCCCATGGCAGAGTCCCTCCCCCCGGAGACCGGTGGCCCAAGCAGCTGAGCCGTGGCCTCCCTCCCCCTGCAGCTGGGACCTGCTCATCCACCCACCTCCCCCGCCCATAGCCCCCCTTCCCAAATTGCCACATCCTCCCATACTCCTAGCCTCCACGTCTCTGCCTGTCCCTCCACCCGGAATGCCCCCCGCATCTCCCCCTGCTGCACTCAACCCCATTGCCCATGCCTCTGGCGGCTGTCATGCTCCAGCTGGACCTTCACTCTCCACTCCAGCATCATCCGCATCTTTCCCAGAGCCCTCTTCTTAGGGCACTAATCTGATCACTCACTGTCCTGCGGTGGCAGTGCCAGACTTACGGGAAACCCCAACTCCCCTTGAGGTGCTGTGTGATGGGACCCCCGCCCGCCTCACGCTGCCCAATGTCCCCTCCTCAGCAGCCCCAGCCAGCTAGCCCCTGCCTGCTGGACGATCCTCACCCCCAAGTCCACTGCCTCCCCCGGGAGAGTCCTCCTCCCTCAGCCCTGCTCCCCCACGTCCCTCTGCAGGGTACTTATCGCATCTAAATCAGCCCATGTTCATTTATGAGTTTATCCTCGGCTTCCCTGCCGGCCTGTAAGGTCCATGGAGAGCCATGCCTCCTGCCTCCCTGTGCTGAGGTCTTGGTACGCCATGAAGATTGGGGAAAGCATGAGGAAGCCCCCTCTGTCCCACCATCCTGAATCCTCCCCCCAGCCTCCTCTCTCACCTGGGCTTGCACAGTGGACCCAATCCGGGGCTTCAGGTCATCCGGTCCACGTTCCCCTCTAGGCAGGTCCCCACCGGAGCCAACAACCTCACCTCCCAAGGAATAATCATGATCCTTCTCAGGGACAAGATCTCCAGGCCACGCCTTCCACTGACGGATCTGCCTTCGGCAAGTTGCCAGTAAGGAAGGACCAGGGTTTGCAGTCCATTGAGGGTCTAACATGAGGATGGAACCAACCTCAGAGAAATGCAGTTTGCCCCCCAAGGCCAACCACGAAGCCAGTGGGGAAACAAATTATTCGTCATTTAGGGTGAATTTCTTCCCCGCGTGCGAGCCAAAGACTTCCTCGTCCTCCCCAGCCTGGCTCCTGTCCTCCCTGGAGAGCCCCAGGGACTAGGGCATCGTTCTCAGCCCCTGGGGAGGGTTCCTGCCTCCCCACCACTCCCCCTCTTGCAAGAGGGTCTAGTGGTTCCCACGATCCTCATCCCCACCCCCTCTTCCCTATCTTTGCCCTTCTCAGCCTCCGCCTTGGCGGGGTGATGGATTAGGAACCAGGAGCTGGCACATGCACCCGGCAATTAGTGTTTATCTCCCTCGTTTATGTGGCTGAACAACAGCTCGTTTTCAAACTTAATAGTCAATACTCAGAAAGATACAACTGCCTGGGTCCCTCCTGGGAGGCGACTTGAGGATCTGGTGGGAAGACCTGGGCAGGAGCTGGGCACAGACCTCTGCCTCCAAGACCCCGCCCCCTCTGGACACGCGTTCCTGGCCCCAGCTTCTACCCTTCTGATCTCCTGCACAGTCGATCAGGAAGATGATACCGATCTCCCCACCTTGCAGGCAGGAAATCTGAGGCTGAAGGAAGCCAAGGAACTCTGCCCCTCAATTTTCTCTCGCCTTGTATTTTGAAGACTCTGGCTGTCTATTTACCACCTGGCGTGGTGGCCTGCCCTGTACAGAGTCCCCTCAACCTTCAGGGGCTGCAGAACTGAACCTGACATGCCTACCAGGCCCTCCCCTTCAGCCTGCCTACCGGCAGGGAGAGCCCAAGAGCCGCAGCCCCCCACCTAGAGGAGACCCTTGCTGCACCCCACCCTGCAGCCCCCATGCCAGGCTGAGCAGCAAGCCTCATTCCTGCTCGGCTGGGGGACTGCAGGCCTGTAATCACACATTCCACAGTCTAGGGCAAGGTCTATTTAGCTAACGCAGAAGGAGTGGAGAAAGGGGCTCTCCTTGTGGAAGGGTTGTGGGGCCGGGGTCCTGACAGCAGCTTGGGGAGGGAGGCTGAGTGCCCATTAACTGCAGTGAAATGCTGCCACCTGCTGGCCATGTCTCAGAACTGCAGGGAGCTGCGGGGCTTGTTTCCGGGCTGGGGGAGTGGAAATTGCAAAATTGCAAGCACCCCCCTCCCCCGGCCCATCCAGCATCCAAGGGTGAAAGATAAAAAGGCTGGGGAAGTCAAGAATCGAATCAAGCTTGGTCCCAGGTTGGGATGCTGTCCTTGCTGCTGTTGCTGTTGTTAATGCGACAACAATATTACTGTGTCTCAATTATTGAGCACTTGCTGGGGCCAGGTGCTTTGCACATTGTTTTGTTGTCCCCAGCAATCCTCTGAGATGCTGTTTGCTTCTGACAGGCTGGGTAGCTTGCCGAGGTCACACAGCTGGTGAGTGCCACAGACGGGATTCTAACTCAGGCAGTCTGGCTCCAAACTGTCACCCAAAGTCTGAATTCCAAGTGTCAGTTCCCCACAGGAATGTCCCAGATACCCCCTCATTAACTGCTTCTTAGCCTCTGAGGCCTGCCCACATGCCCACACCCTTCCAGAACAAAAAGGAATAACCCCTGATGTCATGGAGTCCATGTTGCTGGGGGTCCTGGAGATCTGGGCCCAGAGCGGGACTCATGCTTCCGAGGCCCCCTGCTCCCCACCCTTGTGAACAGGGAAGGCTTCTGCTTGGGGAAGGGCCCAAGCCCTGACTGTCAGGGTGTGGAGCTGAGGAGGGGCAGCTGGGCTGAGTAAGGGGCACCGCGAGGATTTAAGAATCCGATCCACCTGGCTCTCCACCCCATCCTGGTCATGGAGCCCCAGCTGGAATGAAGCTCAATTTTCCAGTCCCTCCCACCCATCCTTGCTGCTGTGATCCTTACCTCACAAGCTATTACAGCTGGGAGAGGACCTCAGGAATGATCCAGTGAAAACACTACCTCTTTCTGTTGATGGGGAAGGTCAGGCCCAGAAAGGGCAAGCAGCTGGCTCAGATCACACAGCCCAAAGTGACTGAGCCAGGAAGAGAACTCCCAGGAAGAAAACTACCTGGCTAGGGCTCCCTGCTGAGCCCCAGTTCTGCCTCCCTCCTCCCCCAGCCCAGACCCCAGACCCTGGAGGGTCGTCTCCCATCTGCCAGGCGCTACCCACAGCATGCCTGGAATTGCCTAAAGCCCAGGGTGGGGTCCAGACACAGTGGAGCATGGACCAGGACTTGGCTGGGACTGAGAGGAACAAGAATGGAAACAGTCTTGCTACTCTTCTTTCTCTCCTGTTCCAGGGAGAGACATCCCCCCTCCCTTTCACTCCCATCCCTGAGCCACTCGGGGCCTGCCATGGTCCGATGTTTTCATTCATGCTGCAGAGGGAGGCATTCTCAAGAAATGCAAGAAAGGATTCCCCCAATTGCTTTCTAATCACAGCTCCAATGGTAGTGGAACTGGTGGGGAGTGAGGGGGGAGCACGGTGCTCAAGGGACATCCCCACTCAGCCCGTGCACAACCACTTCTGGGGTCCTGCTCCCTGCCAGGAACTGGACGGGGGTGGTCTGAGCACTCACAACCCTAAGGGTATTCAACGTACCCCAGGGTGCCCTAACCCTCCCCATCCTCCGTTTGGTTCACTGTTAGCCGAGGCACACCTGACAAAGGTCCAGTCTCCTGCACTGCACCCCAGGGGCTCTGATGGGGTGAGAGAGAGACTTAAAGGAGCCACGTCTTCTGGAGGAAAGAGGAAAGATGACCCCACACTAATCAGGGGTGGGAAAGAGTTCAGAGGAGCTGCCGCCAGTCCCTCTGGGGACCCTTGAGACATGTTTGTTCAATACAAAAGAAGTCGGTGATCAATGGTTTATTCAGGAGGGGAAAGCCCAAACTGAATGTCCCCCTCCCCACCCCACCCCCGCCAGCTGGCCCCCCACCCCAGCCCCCGGGGCCCTCGGGAGGGATGGTGAAAGGAGGAAGGGCCCCACCTTGCTGCTTCTACTTTGGTCCCTCTCTAGGCCCTGAGCCCCATGATAGCATGCGATATGGAAGGTAGTCAGAGGGAGGAGGAAGACTGATGGGGGCAGTGGGTGAGGGTGGGGGCCGGTGGGTAAGCCACCCTTAGAAATAACAGCAGCAGTTACCTGGAAATTGCAAGTGACCAGCCGTGACACACACCGTCCCCGGCCTGCTCACTTGCCGTTGCCAGGGAGGACACAGAACGACAGGACGACCAGGATTCCATAGAGAAATGGCATGTCCTTGGGCAGCTGGGCCAGGAACTATTTTCATGGCTGGATTATATCATGTTGAGGGATTGCTTATCTCAGCAGGTAGAAGAAGGACCTGTCTTGGCTAAGACCATCCTCGCAGCCAGGAGAGCCCATCTCCCGGGGCCTCGGACTCTGTGTGGTTATGGTGACGCCCGAAAAGGTCAGGATGACGCCGAGGCACTGAGAACTTCCCCTCCACGGCCAGGCTGGGCACTCAGGGCCAGTCTCCTGACGGGGCCGGGCTGGGGGGAAGGAGATGGGCAACTCTCCTGGCCAAGCATCCAGACCACATCACGGGGAAGGAGCCTTGGAGAGAAACGGCCAACAGGCCTCAAGGCAGCAGGGGCATGGGCAGGAGAGGTGGGCTGCCCCCATGTGGGCCCCGACAACCCCACCCAAGAGGAGGGTGGTGGGTTAGGGAGAGAAGCCCACCTATCTCCCACCCCTGCGATAGTGGCCTCTGAGCACAGGAAAGATGGTGACCATTAGAAGTCCCAAAGCTGGAGAGGGGCCTGGATGGGGCCTGGCTGACAGTGGGGGAGGAGGGGGTGGCCCCCTTCCACCCAGACGAGCATAGTAGAGAGCAGCAGGATCAGCCGGCGAGGGCAGGGGTGGCAGGGCCTCGGTGCTGCCTGTCTGGAACTCACGGGGCCTCATTGGACCCCATCCCATTGCCTTTGTTGACATAGAAGGGCCGGTAGTGAGACTGTCGGAGGGGGAGAGAAACAAGAATAGTTAGGGAGGGCAGATGGCAGCAGAGCCTACCAGCCAGACCCACCCCAGCTTCACCTGTCCCCGGGGAAGCAGCAGTCCTCTGAAGCCCGTGGCAGGTCCTAGGGGCCCGTGGCCCAATCCGCAGTCTCCATCTACCCAATATTAACAGAGTCTTGGGGTTCATATCCTACTTGGAGTTCACTCCTGCCAGTCGGTCAGTGAGCATGAACCTTGGCCCCTCATCACACCTCTTCTCCGTGGCCTAGGAGCCCTTCTCCGTGGCCTAGGAGCCCCCCTCCCCGCCCCAGCAGCACCATAGCTCCCATTCAAGAAGCGTTCTCACCTCTCCAGGACTGTGCCTTGCTCTTAGCCTTGCTGTTATGAGTGCTTTGTATGGAAGGGCTCATGGAGTTTTTACAGCCTCCCTACTAAGTGGGTAACTATCATCATGCCCATTTCATAGATGAAAAAACCAAGGCACAGAGAGGCTAAGCAACTTGCCCAAGGCCACCCAGCTGGTGCATAGGGGAGCTGGGATTCGAGCCCTGGCAGTCCAGCTCCAGAGCTTCCCCCCAGCCCCCACAGCCCATCCACATCTCCGCATTACTCCTTGAGTCTCAAGGGTTTCGAGCATTCGCTTCTGGTCTCTCTGCATGAGTCCCCTGACAGAGAGGGTGCAGAGAAGGCAAAGAACTGCCCAGTCCAACACAGAGGTGTGCTCCCCAACCTCAGTGCCTTCGCCCCTCTCATCCTGGCCCCTCACTCATGGATTGGCCTCAGCACGGAGCCAGCAACAACCTTCCCACCAGCTCGGTGTGGCATCCCCCTGAGCTCCTAGTCAGCTCCTCGGTGCCGTGAGAAAACTCCCTCCAGCAACAAGGAGGCCGGGTTAGCTGCTGCTTAGCCTGCGTGAGCACCCTCAGCCCTCCGTGGGGCTCTGGAAGTGGCTTTGTCCCTGAGCGGGTCAGAGACAGAACCCCACTCACATTCTATTGATGCCAGTAGGAGACACCAAGGATGTGTCCAGCCCCTGCCTTCAACCTTGCCTGCCCGGAAACTTGTATCTGCTCGTCGCTCCTTGCCTACGTCTGGCCCAGAGCAGGGCTGGGGGGGCCTGTGGAATGCGGCGGCTGAGTCCTTAGCTCAGACCCTGGTTAAACCACTTATGAAACAGATGCCGGAGGCAGAGGCACCCAGGAAGGAGAGGGACTTAGCCAGAGCCGCAGAGCTGCTTGGGGGCAGAACAGGGCTTGGACCCTACAGTAGTCAATAATAGACATAGAAATGGCTCAAGCCTTTCTTTCTGGAAGGCTGGGTCAATAAAGTGGATCACAGGTCAGTGAATGGCGCTGTCCCATGAAGAGCCTGGAGTGGTAGGCAGGCAGGAACAGAGCTCCGCGGCCTCGGGGCAGGGTGCTCTCCCCAACTCCCTAGACTGCCCCTGTCCCCTCCCTGGTTCAGGGTCATAGCATGTCAGAGCTGGACGGGCTGTAGAATCACCCAGGCCACCCAACTCCTGTTACAGTTGGGGGAACTGCAACAAAGAAACAATGGCTCACAGGAGGTCACACAGCAAGTGGGTCGGAGGGCGAGGGCCACACCCCAGGCATCCTGACTCCCAAGACAGCCTCCTGCATGTGCTAGCACCTGCCTCCGTTCCTCCTGTGCTGCGTGCCAGCTGCGGACATCGGAACCCTGCCCTGCCAAGCAAGGGTCTCAAGACGGTAATGAGCTTTCTCTGCTGGGACCCAGGCCCTGGGAGGTGGAAGAGTGTGTGGTAGGGAGGGCAAGGACTGAGTCCAGGAACAAAACCCCTCTTTTTTCCTCCCCATATCTGCTTTTTGCAGTCCTGCTGTTGCAATGCCCCTGGGCCCAGCTCCAAATTACACACACGATCACTTAACTCCCATCGCCAGCAAATTAAAGATTCTCTCCAATTAAACCAGCCCCAGTCGCCGTGGCCCAGAGCAAATCACCTCCCCATGCTCTGACCTCCAATTGCAAAGACAGCAGGGAGCTGGGGACACCAGCCCCTCTCCCCAGCCGAGCCCCTGCTGCCACCCATATCCCAGGGCAGCTGGCTGACTCCCTCAGCTCTAAGAAAGAAGCATTCAGGGAGGTGGAGGCCCAACCCGGGAAGGAAGGCCCTGCTCACGGAGGTCCTGGGGAGGGGTCAGGTCTGAAGGGTATTAGGGACCACCGCATCTCAGTACTGCATTCCAAAACCTGCAGAAACACAGTCTCAAAGAGGGATTCCGGCTCACCTAGGGTCCCCTGAGCTGGCTGGACCCCAAGGCCACGCTTCCCTCCTGTGTGGCTCTTCAGTTCCCGGTTCAGGGGCATTAGCCATTGAACCCCTAAATATCTCTATTCCTGACTTTACAGCCTCTGCCTCGCCACGCTATCACCCCGACGGCCTCTGTGCTGTCAGAGCTGGGGAATGGTTATTACTAGGACGTCTGTCCCTCGGACTGAGAATTTCACACTCCTGGAGCTGATGAGGACAAAGTCCTCATTCAGCAAGCACAGACAGCCAGCAACCATTTGCCAAATGAAAGAATCAGGGCTGCCCATTTTATAGATTAGAAAACTGAGGCCCAGAAAGTACATGCTTACCCAGAGCCACGGCCTGTTAGCCCTGGGTCTCTACTACCCTTTGCCGAATGCAAGAATTCAGGCCACTGCTGCCCACTCCCTCTGTCCCATGGCCCAGAGAG
Source organism: Ursus maritimus (assembly GCF_017311325.1). Lineage (NCBI taxonomy): Eukaryota > Metazoa > Chordata > Mammalia > Carnivora > Ursidae > Ursus > Ursus maritimus. Next base: position 47,923,505 of record NW_024424008.1, on the reverse strand, counting down.
GTCATATCCTCCCAGCACCTCCTCTGGGTGATCGATGACCAGCTGCCCCTGGGAGCCCCGTTCAGTGCTCATTCTGGACATGCCTATGCCCAGACAGGTTGTCAGGACAGCCCCTCACTCACCAGCAAAGTCTGCTTGCCAGATTTCCAAGTCTGGGGCTGGGCCTTGGGGCTCTGGCTCCTGATGAGGGAAGGATAGCCTGCAGAGACAGGAGGTGGTGGTCGGAGGGAGCACGGCTGGCCGTCGGGGCCTCCGGGGCCACAGCAGCACGGGTACCATCTCCAAAGTGACCACCAAGCTCCAGCCAGCCCACTACCAAGTGCAGCAGCTGGGGGTGGGCACTGCGGAAAATCCTGGGGAGGCTGGCCAGAGGGAGGAGTCACCCAGGCAGAGAGGAGGAACAGGCCAGGTAGGCTGGGCCAGGCAGCCGGGGACTGTTGCCCCCAAATCCAGGTCAGGATCAGGACCACATTACAGTGCAAGGATTCCCCCCCCGCCCCCCCCCCACCCCATGCCCTGAAGGTTCACACCACTGACCCCGCCCCTTCCCAAGAGCACAACCGGCCAGGGTTTCCACCAGGAGGCGCCCTTTCTGATGGTCCGTGCTGTGTGGACAGTGATTCCCCTTCACCACCGTGCAGGACTTCGCACAGGTCTTCTCGTTAACCCTCACCCCGTTTCTGGGAGCGGTTTGCCCTGAGCGGCACCGCCAGGAAGCGGCAGTCAGGATGTGAACCCAGGTTTCACTGGATGCCGAAACCCAGCCTCGTGTTCCTCCTGCCCAGTTCCAGGGCCTCTCGCCTGTTCCAGGAACAGGAGCTGGGCCCAGGGACAGGCAGTCATTTGCCATGTGGCTAAGGTCCACGGTTAAGACAGCAAGCCCACGGGGCCCGGAGCACATGGGCCCTGTTTGGGCCCGGTCCTCCCACCTGCCCTACTCCCCCTCAGCCCAGTGGGATCTGTAAGGAGCTTGGGCCACAGAACTCTGGAAAGCACCCTCAGCCTCAGCCATGGGCCTGCAGGGGCAAGCCTCAGGGCCTGGGAAGGAACGGACTATGACCCCGACAGGAGAAGCTCGAGAAATAAATAGGGTCTGTCCTCGGCTGGGACAGCCCGGAGCCCCATTCTGGCTGCTCTAAGAGAGAATGAGCTGGTCAGTCCCAGAAACCAGCTCAGCACTGCCAGGCTGCCGGCCAGGCTGACCCTTCCCTCCGTTTGCATTTAACAGGAGGGTGCAGATGGAGCAGAGAACCCATGTCTCTCCCTACATCTGGGGGTGGGGGGGCAGCCTTGGAAAGAGAGGGTTCCACAGGTCCTGAATGGGAGATGGAGAGAGGGGGAATTCAGATCTCAATCCTCAGTTCCCAGAAAGAAAAACCCATGCCAGCCATGCACAAGAGAGGTAAGGATGGGGATGGGGGCAGGGGTGTGGTCCAGAAGACCAGCCTTGTGCAGCAGACAGAAGTCCAGGGGAAAGGTGAGCTAGGGATGGTGCTGGGGAGGGGGAGGATGCATCCCTCTTCCAGCAACTCTGGGGAGGAGGACCAGGACACCCTAGAAGTGGCAGAGAGCCCCAGAGGATGTCCCATCTGCCCTGCTGTGGGTGAAAGAAGGGGAGGGAAGACAGGCAGGTACCAGGATTATTTTTAAATCGCCCACTGCCGTCCAGTGGTTTGGAAAACTCTGTGGTGGCCTGTCCCAAGGTGGTGAACTGATAGGGGGCTTTCCCAGCGCCTGCTGGGAGAGAGAGAGGCATTAGCAGCACAGCCTGGTCCCAGAAGGGGCCAGAGGGAGTCACACCTCACCCCGGGGCACCGCTATGCTGGCAGCCCTAGCCAGGGAGCCCTGAGCATGCGCTCTGCCTCCCTCCAGGGCTGCTGGGGTAGGAACAGGTGGGGGCCATCCTCACAGGTGGACTTCTGCTTACACAGGCAGGTCCCTGCCCAGAAGCCCCCATCCAAGGCCATTCCCAGGTGATCTGATGACCACACGTGTTCCTGGGCTAGTTCTCTGGGGCTCGGTGTATTTGAGGAGGGGCTCTCCTAAGGCAAGGCCTTTGCTGGGAAGTGAGGGGGCACTACAAGCCGATGGGGTGAAACTGGGGAGCGTGAAAGCTCCAAATCACATGGAGGGGGTGACCCTCTTCCCTGACTCGTAGCCTTTGATCTAGGCTTGACCAGAGAACAGGGAGGGTCTGCTGGGAGCCAGACAGATCAAGGCATGTGCCAGAGTTTCCCAGGCCTGGCTTGGGGAGAGGACATCCCCAGGGGTGTTACAGGCTGGGACCCTCCAGTCATATTCATCTTCTAAGCTGAGCAAGGTGAGCTGGTCCTTCCAAGAATCCCTGCCCCAGAGATAGGCTGGGATTCCAGCCTGGAAGGGACAGCTGAATGATAAGGCCGCCTTCCAAGGCCACTGTTTGCGGGCCTGCCCGGCCCTTTCTCCTCCCTCTCCCTGACCCCAGCCAGCCTGGTATCCTTGCTTCCAGGCCAGATGTCTCGGGTGTCAGAAGACAGACTGGCTTACACCACAGCCCACTGGGCTGTCCCTAGGGCCTTTCAGAAGAGACATGAGGGGCCTGGCCAGCTCAGCCTGGTCTGGGGAGCGGGGTCAGACTGGGAGGCTTTAGAGATGATCTAGTCCTGTGTTTCTGAAAGAGCGCCTGACAGGACGCTCTTTGGAGGATGTTGGTGGCCGCTACGTGGCCACAGAATCTAGAGTCAACAGAGGCCCGCCATCGCTGCCTGAAGAAGTTACACTTTCTGCAGGAGGAGGACTCAGAAGTTAGGTCTGATGGAAGCAACGGCAGGGGTGTCGAGGGTGTGGCATCCCCCCCTCCCTGACAATGCAGCTCATTGTTAGGGACCAGTGTTTGCTGAAACAAGCCCCAGCCCAGCCTCCCCTGACAGCTGAGACAGGGATGGAGGCGGCTCCTCGGCTCTCAGGCCCGGCTCTGTTCCCCACAGGGTGGGCAGCTGCTGAGGGAGGGAGTGGGGGCCAGCGCAGAGCTTGGGGAGAGACAGGAAAGGCAGGGCAGGGTGGGGAGAGCTCACCTTTCAGGGAGAAGGAGGAGCTGCCTTGGACAGCAGGCCCATCGTCAGAGCTCTGGATGGTGGAGGAGTACTCCCAGACCCTGGAGGTGTAGTTACCTGGCGGGGCGGCAAGAGGGGTCAGACTGCACAGCCCGGCGTGGGGGGCAGTGGGCAGGACCAGACCATTTCTGTGCGTCCGCCCAGCCCCCCGCCCCTGCATGCTTATGCTTCCTGCCAATCCTTCCCACCATCCAACTTGTCCTAAACCACCAAGGACCACCAGTCCCCACCCCACCTGAAGGCCCACTACCCTCAGACCCAGGTACCAAGTCCTTAACCAGCACAGAGCGCTTTCGGGGGCTGCTGCCCTCACCCTCGCCACCACCCCCACTGCCTGGCTTCACCTCCCTCAGCCCCTCTCTGACACCCCACACTCCACGCGGGCTGCCTCTGAGCTCCCCCACACCACAGGCTCTCTCTTGCCCGAGGCACGGTGCGGGTACGTCCTTAACAAATGTGTTGGGTCTTCTGCTGTCAGCTTCCCTGTCATCGTCCCCGAGTGCATGGGCCTCAGCCCCGGGCCTCATGTCACTCTGCTCCCCTGTTGAACCCCTGGCTGATAATGGCAAGCTTAATTGGGGGCAGGGGACATGCCTGTCTGGCCCAGCATCATATCCAGCGCCTGGTGCGGAGCCTGGTCCCTAGAAGATTTCTTTGTGTGGTTGATGGGTGAATGAAAGAACAAATAAACAAATAAATATAAACACATGCTAAAACTTGGGGACAGAGGCAGCTGGTACAAGTCCTGAAATTCTGTTTGCCAAGTGGAAGAGGCTGACGAGGGTCCGTTGGGAAGGACAGCCCTGCAGTCAAGAGGAGAGAGGCAGCAGGGAGGGTGCAGAAGGAACAGCAGGAACCCCATGAGGGGACCCGAGTCTGGGGGCTTCAGAGCCCCCCATGGATGACGCACCTGTCCCGGGCCCACCCTCTCAGCAGTCCAGCGGCACAGCCCCCACTCCGTGGCAGAGGGCCCAGTTCTGGTTGGTGGTCCTCTCCCACAGCCACCTGCAGGAGGCCAGGGGCCTGACATTGGGGCTCAGTGGTCAGAGGTGGCTGGGGCTGCCTGCCCACCCCACTGTGAGCCCCTGCCACAGGGACCTCGGGAGGGCTCTCCTGCATGGCCCCTAGTGAGCCCATCCACCCAGAGCTGCAAGGGGCCAGAGGCCCATCCTTTCATTCACTCGTTTGTCCATCCCTCTTTTTCAACTTGTGCTCCCTGAGCCCCTCCTTCTGGGCCCTGGGACTGCAGCAGTGAGAGCCAGACAGACCGAGCCTCTGCTCTCCCGGCGCGCGCAGTCTACCGTGCATGTGGGAGTAACCGTGGGAATCCTACCCTGACACAGAGGCCTGGCCGTTGTCCTGTCTACGGGTGCCCCTGACCCTCCCATCTCTCAGGGCCCATGTCCTCACTGAACAGGCCCCCCACTCACCTCCTCAGACCTCCCGGGGCCATGTCTGGTGGAGCTGCCCCAGGCCCTCCCTCCTGGCACACGGCTGGCTGGCACCCCAGAGCTTCCAAAAACCTGGGCTCTTCGAGTGCGTGGCCCTACGCTTGGCACAAGGGAGCCCTCGGTGCACTGGGCAGAGGGGTGTCTGTGCTCAGCAGTCCTCTCTCACCTTTTCTGGGTCTTAAGGGCACGTCCCTCACCTGGTGTGGCAGTGGTATGTCCCGGATCTCCAGGGACGGCCCCGCTTCATGTCCTGCCACCCAGCCCGTTTACAGCTACACTCGTCTCTTTTAACCACCATGATGTCTCAACGCAGACACGCACCCATCAGTAAAGGGCCTGGGTCCTCTGCAGGTCCTTGGGGCATGACCCTCGCTAAGGGAAGCGTCCACACCTAACCCCCACTTCCAGTTTCCCTGACTCACCCTTCAGGGAGGAGAAGATTGTACGGACTCAGGGATTTCCAGGGACGCCCAGGTGCCCGGCTGCCTTGCTGCAGCCTAACTAATGATGTCACCCACCATCACACACACACACATGCACACACACACACAAACACACCATCTCTCTCACACACACACGTGAGCACACACACCACACACACACGTGCATGCGCACACACGCGCATACACACACACACTTCGAGCTCAGTAGGACTCCTCCCCGCCTGTCTCTGGGCCCCTAGCCCATCCCAGCTCCCCACATTCCCCTCGCACAGTCCAGCCCCCCGGCCCACGGCGCGCCCCCCACGGGCCCTGCACGCCCTCGCGCTGAGTCACTCTCTCACCTTTGGTGCCGTAGAGATTGTTGAAGTTCTTCTGGTTGGTCTCCTTGGAGAGGCGGCTGGGGGACCCCGGCTGGTACGACGTCCTGGCCCCACCTGTGAAGCAGATGAGGAGGGACCGTCGTCGCAGAAGCTGGGTCTGCTTCAAGGCAGGCCCGTGGCTTCTGACTGAGGCCGGTTACGCGGGACTCCTTGTCCCCAGACTGCTCCCACTGCCTGTCCCAGGACGCGGGTTCCACCACTAAGGATAGGCAGCCGCTTCAGTCGCCCTCCAACCAGGACACTTAACAGTGAGAGGAAGCCTGCTGGTGAGTACGCAAGAGCCTCGGGTGTAAAGCTGGAGCCGCCTGCATAGGGACGTGCGGTCGTGGGCGGCTCTGAGGGCCACCAAGGCCGCAGAAGTGAACACCTCCCTCCTGAGCCAGTCCCTGTGTGCTGGAGACCCCAGGAGCTGGGAGATGGGGTGCCTGCTACAAAGGAGGATCATAGCAATGGGGGGGCACAGGCATCGGGCCCATGGCCAGGAGAGGGCTCACCAGTGATGATGGCCGGTGGCCACCAACATCTCCCAGGTGCTCCCCCTCCAGGGACGGGACCTCACGTTGCTCAGGAGCCTCTCAGAACGATCTTGAGAAGCTGGCAGACTGGGATCCATACCCCCACTTCACAGATGGAGAAGACATGCTACCCACATGGGTCTGGGCCCTTCGCTCAGCGCCTCCCCTCCCACCTAACCAGCACCCCGCTCCCAGTTCTGGCCCGGCCGGCCAAGCACCTGCGGGTCCTTCTGTCGGCCTCTGCCCTGTGGTTCCTCTCCCCTGGCTGCCCTCCGTCCATCATGGCCAGGCCCCTTTACTGAGCACGCTGCCCCTCTTTCAGGGGCCTGGAAGCCAGCCTCCACTGGGAAGCGTCACGGCCTGAGCCCACCGTGCCTGAGCCCTCGTGTCAGTGGCCCTCGGGTGGCCTTGTGTCCTGATCCCCTTGCTGTCTCTCGCTGGCCCTTCCCTTGCCTCTACACTGAGCCTGGGAGCTCCCAGAGGGCAGATTTCCTCCTTCCTCCTGTCTTCAGTGCAAGGGCAGGGACACCGGATGAACCTGTTTTCTACTTACAAATGTCACCGCCTGACTCAGGGACAAGCTGAAAGACTTCCTAGCATCCGAGCCGCATTTCTCTCCTCTCAGGTGGGGGTACTGAGGGGGCAGTGACCTGCCCAAGGCCTGCAGGTCCTGGCTTGAGGATAACATCTTGGCAGTTCTGTGCTCCTCCCTCTACCCCAATTGCTGATCTATTCTCCTCCCCACAACCTGCAACGGAACCCACACCCCCCTAAGTCTCCTACAGAGCTGGGGGAGCCGAGCAGGGGCCAGCTGAGGGGATCCATGCACATCGGGGTCCTCAGAAGGACTGGCCCGGGTGAGGGACCCTGGGGACGCTGGCTAGTGCCGCTCACCCGCTCACAGGACTGGACCCCAAGGACAGCGCCCTGGGAAGGGAAGGGGCCAGGCTGGCTGGCCTGGCCCACACCAGGAATGTGGGGCAGGGGGGACTGGGGTGCCCAGGGGCCTCGCCAGGCCTCTGCCAGGGCCCAGGTGTTGTTTTCAAATTGGGTGGAGTGACAGACGTTCCTGCTGCTGAGCTCATCTCTCTAAATCCCCTACGCCCTTCCCATGGTGCGTGTGTGTGTGTGTGTGTGTGTGTGTGTCGGAGGTGTGTGAATCAGCATGCAGGCCTGAGGGCTCCCCCGTCCCCAGCTCCTTCCCCACATCTCCCTGTCTCCTTTCTCACTTTTCCGCACACCCCCACTCTTCTGAAGACCACCCCCATGCGCGTGCATGCACACACACACACACCCTCTATCTGAGAGCTGACACACCTGGCACACCCACCCTTATGTAACAGGCATTGTTGTGGTTTGTTGCTGGTGCAAAAGAGTGCAACGGGCTTCCCCAGGGCGAAGACAGGCAGGCTCTGGTCTCTGCCTCCCCCCAGGCTGGCACAGGCCGGAAGTCCAGGGCCCAGAGAGGGAGGGCTAAGGGCCAGGCAGTGTGCTGGGAGGGAGCGGGGAGGAAAGGTAGACCAGCCGCCCGTCTCCCGCCCTTGCGGACCAGAATGGCTCTGGAGGATCAGCCCCCCCAGGAGGGCAACAACTCAAGCGGAAGCAGAACACAGCTCGGGCCGGCAGATGGTTGCTGGTGAGAACAGCAGCCAGGAGACCCTCTAGAAGGAAAGGGAAGGACGTGTTCGGACTAGAGGCAGGGACCGGAGGGGAGGGGAGCCAGGAGGGGCGGGTGCTGGTAATTTCTCTCTAACTTGGATGCTTCTGAGGGAGGAAGAGGGCACTTGGTTCCGCCAGGACAGCAGGTATGTGCCCGGACTTCCCCAGGCAAACCCAGGGAGGGTCGCTCTGCAAGGCGGAACTGGCTGAGTCTCCCGGTGCACGGCCCTGAGGGCAGCACGCTCTCTCTTACCCTTGGGCGCGAGGTACATGGAGTATCTCTTCATGGTGTCAGGCGCGCTCCACTCGCTCGCATAGCTGTTAGCGTAGTTGTAGCGGTGGTCAGCCCCTGGGAGGGACAGAGGTCGGCCATCAGAGGGCAGCAGGGGAGGAGACGCGGGCCCCTGGCGGCCCTGGGCTCTGCTGAGTCGGCCCACACCCCTCCGTTCCAGGCAGAGACGAGGTTCTCCAGGCTCAGAGAAGGCAGCACCCTGCCCAGCATCCGCTCTGCTCCCGAGCTGCTAGGAGCTGACAAGGTCTGCAGGGAGCCATCTGCTTTCTTGGACTGACCCTCGTAAGACCGTAGGCATGGCACTTCGCGGTTTACAAGGTGCTACCGACGTTCCTGTCCTATTTGTCGTGTATGCCGACCCTGGGGCTGGAATGGAGATCCTCACGTGACAGACCAGGAAACTGAGGCTCAGGAGGTAAGTGAAGCCGCTTGCCCAGTGTCGCATGGCCAATAAGGGCAGAGCTGCGGCGTGGGCCCTCATCCCTACTTCCTCACTTTGTCCCAGCCACCGTCGGCAGCCCAAGGGGATCCTAGGGTCGGCCTCCATGGCTGGGGATCCAGCTGGCTGAGCAGAGGCATGCAGAGGGGAGTGAGCTGTGAGGGAGGGGCACTGACTCTTCCCACCCACCCCCAGCCACCAGTCTACCCCCAAACCCAGACAAATCGGTGGTGCCACGCTTGCCTTCCCAGCCCCCACCCCATTCCTTCCGCTTGCTACTTCCCCATCTTCTACATTCCCTCTGCCCTTCCCTCTCCCCCTCCCCTGGGCAAGAGGAGGAATGAGTGGCTCAGGCCCTCCTCCTTCATCTCCATCACCTGTACCTAGCAGGGGCCTGACACACAATAGGGCACTCCACGACAAACACCTGTCTTCCCAGGTGTTGGCCCAACCTTCCCCCGAGGGCTCCCTACCCCCTGCCCGCCCTGCAAGCTCAGGATGATGGGGATCAGTCCTGGGCCTTTGGGGTAGGACTGAGTCCCTGGTCTCATGGGTAGGTTGGCATCCAGGAGGAGAGGAGGTCTGACTCACTGGCCTCCCATTCGCCCCCACCTCATCCTATAGTCAGACACACTCCCAACAACAACACAGCAGCAACCAACAAACCAACATGGCGGCCAGGGCCCCAGGCACAGGTGCGGGGCCGCTGATATCAGCAGCGCCCATCCTGCTCTGGGCAGCACCTCCCTGCACACTTTGCACAGGGCACAGGGCCACACCTGCTCAGAGGCCATGGCCAGCACAATCGTGACCTAGAAATGGCACAGTGGACGGGCGGCAGGCAGAGGTCCCTGCAAGGCTCACGGGCCGCCCTGGCCTCGTCATAACCGTCCTCATCGGTCTGGCCGGACCTCAGCAGAGGGGCTCCAGCCCTGGGTTTGTACCCCAGGGACCGTGTTCATCACACCCCCCAACCGCCCTGCACGGCCACCCACCGCAGCAGCTCCTCGGATGGGAAGACACGGGAGGGAGGCCGAGTGGCAGAGTGTGAATCCTAACCACATCCCCTACTCAGCTGCGGGCCCTTTGAAAAGCTACTTCTCTGAGCCTCAGCCTTCTCATCTGTGAAATGCGGTGCGTCCTGCAGGGAAGGGAAGCCGCGGTAAGGAAAGAGCTCACGCAAAGCCAGCACACCGGGAGTCCTCAGTCACTGTCAGCCGCGACCGCTCATGTCATCACCATTGTCAGCAGAAGGAGGATTTCAGGATCCCAATGCCACTTGAAGCCAAATGACTGTCTTGCTGCAGTGGCTCATGGATCCCCAGGTGTGGCTGAATGTCCCTCATGTGTCACAGGGACACTGTGTGATGTCACCATCACCAAGATCTATGGATGCCCCCCTACACCTCAGCACATCTGCACACTATTATCCCTTCCTCATGCCCAAAGAATCCCATGCTCCGCCTGGAGACGAAAGACAGGGTCTGCTTCCTTAGGGTGTTTGTGGCCACAAGTGCCCTTAAAGCCCTGTGTTGGGCCTGGGCCAGCGGGTGGGGCCTTGGGGGAAAGTGCTCTGGCTTCGGGCCCTGAAGGGACTGGGCTGGGCTGGTGAGAAAAGACTTAATGGATTCGTTTCTCAGATGAGGAGGCTTTAGGTGAGGTGATTCAGTTGGCCTCAGTGGGGGACAGCGTGACTCAGAAGAGAAGCTGACTTCAGGGCAGCCAGTGAATCACGGAGACACATGTGTCCCATCGTCCCCAGCCCAGACCTTGAGGCCAGGTCCAGGCCCCGGGCTCAACACCGCTCCGCGCGGCCATGGTGACGGGCCAGGTCTCCGTCCCAGCATGATGTGGTTCTGGGTCATGTCTGCTGGAGTCCGCAAAGTCCCCACGTTAGCATCTGGCGCTTACAAGTGGCAGCACCCACACGGCTGCTGGGTCGGGCCCCGTGATCAGATGTAGCTCTGAATGAAATTAGTCCCTGAGTTTGATGCATGACCCACGGAGAGGAGGCATTCGTGCAGCCGGTGCCCAGATGCTCGCTGCCCTTGGGGGCCCTTCTAACACCGCATAACCTTGGCAGCCCGTCCAACGGAGGGTTACAATCCCTGAATCCTAGTCCCGACACCTTGGGGAGGACGGGTGGTTTGGAGCAATGAGGGGCTGGCTGGCTAGATGCCAGCCCAGGCAGTGGGGATCGGCCTGGAAGGAAAGTGCCCGTGGCCGTGGGGCAGGCCCCCAGAGGACACCTACCGTTCTCCATGTGGTTCCTCTCGATGAAGTTACGGCTCAGGTCTGCCTTGCACATCTTCTCAACATGGCGCATGCACACATTGAGCAGGTCGTCCTTGAAGTTGCCAAGGGACTGTCCCAGGCCCTCCCCCTCCAGCAGAACATGGTAGGTGGGCAGGGGTGGTGGGAGGGAGTAATTGCTCATCAATGCACCAAATTCCTACCAAGGAAGGAAAGAAGCCATTAACTTTCCAGGTCTTTAGTAGCTATGGGGACACTTCTCTCAGGGAGCTCTTAGTCCAACTGGAAGGGTCAATGCTAGGAGCCTTGTGGGTTCTAGACACAGCTCTGTTACGAACTAGCCCCACTTGTCCTCATATGTGTCTCCTTCTGTAAAATGAATGGTCTGACCAAGCTCCAGATGGTAACATCCCTGATAGCTCTAGTAGTCAGGTATGTGAGTCCGTGGTCCGAGCCTCTACAACTGGACACATCATCCTACCCCACAGGCTTTCTGAGAGTGACACAGGCTGTGACATCTTTGGGAGTGAAAGCACTAAGGAGATGCAAGGTATTTCTAGAATGTTCTGGGTCAGTCATGGTGCTACCTTTACATACTACACTCACAGCCTGCTTCTGCACTTTGTGCTTCTCACCTCCCTTCCCTCCTCACTGGAGAGTCCCTCCTCTTTCTCAAAACTTTATGGGCCTTCAAGACCCAGTTCAAATTCCACCTCCTCCACAAAGCTGTGTTAGATTACTCCAGCACGCTTGCCCTTCCCAGGGCTTCCATAGGCACTTATCTCCTGAACCACATGCTTTATCATTTAATTACATACTCTTCTATATTGCTCTCTAATTGTACATGTCTTATCTTCCCAGCTGGATTGCAGCTCCTTGAGGGCGAAAACCACGTCTTGTACTTCTCTGTTCTTCGCAGCACCTACCAGAGTCCTGGGCATGCAGTGGTACCCAAAACACTCTAGCACTTGGAAGGATGAGCAGATGAATAGACAGAGAGATAAGGTCAAGGATAACACATAGGCAGCACTTCTACACCATGCCCCACACCCAAAGCAGACCTCACTAATCAATCCCAGAACTCTTTCCTACTGAGCCTGGAGCACTGTTAGTACATATCAAATGAAGTTGGTACAAGGTGATATTTGCGTGCCATCTTTAGAGTAGGTAGGGAAATGGCTTGGATGGAAAAATTAAATGGGCAGATGGAATGGAGTTTGGAAGGATGGATGGATGGATGGACGGATGGATGAGGGATGGTACAAAAACGGGTGATGGATTGGTGGGTGCTGGGTGAGGGTTCTGGGAACGTGGATGTGAGGATCGAGGGATCGCATGGTGGAGGAGTTGCTCTGTACCTGCAGGAACAGCACCGAGTCACTGATGGTTTGCATCTGCTCCCTGGTCTGCTTGTCCTCATGCAGCACCTTGGCCCTCTCGTCCAGAGCATCCACGATCACCTTCACTTGATCCACGGCATCCTGCTCCCGCTGTTCCAGTGCAGCCCTCACTTCCTCCTTTTGCTTCTCCAAGTCCCGCACCAGGTCCTGGAAGCTTTGCTCCAGGATCGCCTTCTCACTGGTGGTGAAGCTCTGGGTCCAGCGTGAGAGGAGAGAGGAAGGAGGGCTTCAGGAATTTTAAAAACTTCCCAAGTGGGGTGTATCTTTCGGTTCCCAACCCAGAGTCAGAGCATTTTTACTGCCCCAACCCAGTAAGGCTGTTTGGCTAAGGATCTCGTTCAAAGGCATCTTTGAAGGATGCCATCTATTGACAGAGATGGTCAGGTTCATTCACAGCCCACTCTTCTTTATCTGTCTGTGACTCCTCCCCTGGGTAGGTTGACTTGAGCCATCATTCCAACCTTGGGTGACTCCATGGACCCAGAAGATCCCCCGTGAGTCAGGTGGTGCTCAATGAAACCTCAGCTAGAACCCAACATCATTCAGAAAGTGAATTGACAGAATGTTTATGTAGCCAGAGTCAAGAGTCGGTGATTTCAGATTGTGGTTTGCAGTTACTCAAACCACGGCAGACATGTATCCAGCCATACTGGGACCAGTGAAAGGACAACGTCATGCATTTGGTGGCTGGGTGGTCTGGTGGACAGAGTAGACAATGGAGCACACTGGAGGGCGTGCCAGAAGACAGGCTGATCCCTTTATTTGCTGGGATGGTGTCAAATGAGCATGAGCCGACGGACAAGATCCCACCTGAATGCCTGGCCCCGACTTAGAAGGGGAATCGGTGGGGATGCCAGAGGGGTGGGAGAACCCAGAAGGAATAAGTGTGGGGTATAAATGGGGACCTGAGGCCTGGAGCAGGAGCTGACGCCTGCCTTCTCCCAGGCAGAACAGGCGGGGTGGGCATACAGCAAGGCCGAGGCCCAGGGGCGGCTCACCTTGATGCGGTCCTTCTCCTTCTGCCACTTCTCAGCTTCGTCCTCTATCTCGATGATCTTGAGCTGTAGCTGTTCCTTTTGCAGTGACAGCTCTGTCTGTGGGGAAGGAGCCAGGGTTAGAGAAGTCTGGGGGAGGAGGGGGAAGAGCATCAGAGAATCCGGGAGTGGGCCCAGCCAGGGAGCCAGCTTGGGCAGGGCTCGCCATTCAGCCCTTCAGCCTGCATTCTGCGAACAGTCACTGGGAGCTCAGAGACGCCAGGCCCTACGCCCGTCATCAGGAATCTGGCAACAAGTCAAACTGTCGGATGTATGTTGCTGTCAACTTGGGTCTCTGGGGCGCGGCATCCCAGCCGGTCCTTTATAAGGACTGAACCCTCTGCCAGGTCCCTCCACCCAAGTGAGCAGGAAGGTTAGTTCATTTATGGGGTTCCCACTCTTTTCAATGGACCTGAGGCCACTAGGGAGAGGGAAGGAAGCTCTTACCTCCTTCAAGCTTTGGGGAGAAAGGGGACCCAGCCCAGCTCAGTGCGGCCCAGCCCAGGGAGTGTCCCGTGGCAGTAACTGTGCAGCGTTTCTATGCCATGACGTGGGGCCTGTGTTGCAAGCAGGAGCCCAGGCTGCAACCAGCAGGGACTCCGTCTGGACAGGCACAGCTATAAACCTGTTTATGGGAAAGGGAGTGCAGTGCGCAGTTTGGGCAAGATAGGGACTTCTGTTCAGGGTCCCTGGGGGAGGGGGGCTGACAGTGAGTGGGGCAGTGAAGGGAGGATGGGAGAAGACAAACGGAGATTCCAGAGATCCCCGCTCAGGGGAGGACACAGGCTGCTGGGGCCTGGGGGTGGGGTTGGGGAGAGGACCGACAAGTCCTTGGGACTTGAACTCTAATGGATACGGAAAGTATGGATAGTATTTTCCTTCCAGCTGGGGAGAGGCCTTCTCTGAAAAGCAGCTACAACAGAGACAAAAGGGGAGGCATGAAGCTAAGGCCAAGAGACATCTCTCTGTTCTGCTGGGACCCCTGCCAGGGCTCTCAAAGCACTTTCCAGCTTGGAAAGACTGGGGGGTGCTCTCCACCCCGCAGGCAGGAAGACTAAGAAAGCCTCAGGGTGCTCACGGTCTCTCCACTACCCTGGGTTTTGAGCAGAGTTCCACGCCTTTCTCCAGCTATCTCTTTGAGGAATCCACAAGAAAAGTCAAGATGAGGAAGCCACAAACCACTAGGAATGTGAGCTCTGTTGGCAAGGAGTCCTGAGTGGGGTACAGACGTGTCACACCTCCATAGGGCTCCACCAGGCCGACGGGGTGCTGACTGGGGTCCCTCCGCAGACACCCAGGGAAGTGGATTGGTAGTGGAGAGAGCTTCCCTGGCTTTCTTGGAAATCATGCCCCAAAGGTCAGGGAGCTGGTGGAGAAGATGAGGAAGACCCAGGCCAAGAGCTGTACAGGTCCCGGACAGAAAAGCCCCTGATCCCACCCCATACCCCCTCTCTGCCCACACTCCTGGGCTTTCCAGGAAAGGAGTGTCCAGGTTCTCAAGAAGCATCTGCCCCACCAGCAAAGGGCTGCAAATCCTGCTACATGGAATATGCCATCAACAGAGTTGGAAAATGATTGTCAGGAGGAAAGGAGTGAAAGGAGATGAGGATGGGATTTGGCCTGGTTTCTGGAAAAGCCAGGTGCCGATAGACACAGTGCTGGGGAAGGTGGAGAGCAGAGGACAGAGAGCCCAGGACATAGTGAAGATCCTGGAAGGATCTGAGCCATAAGGAAGAGACAAATGGCTGGACGATGGGTCTGTGCCTGGCACCTTGCCCATCCCAGGAGACCTCCTGAACAAGGCGCCAGGTCAAGGGGACAGCAGGAAGCCGCCCCACTGCAGCTGACCACCTCCTGACTCGGTTGGGGGGGGCATGGGTCCCTGGGTTTCTCACCCCTCCCTCAGCACCCCCAGAACAAGGCCTGATGGATCAGAAAGCAGAGAACAAAAGTGCATTCACTCTCACCCCTGGGGCCTGCGGGCAGGGGGAAAGGGCAGCCCTCCCATAGAGGAGCATGGGGGGTCCAGGAGGGAGCCCACCGAGACTTGGGACTGGGAGTCCGAACAATTGAATCCAGTTACCACCACGGCCAGGCAGGCGGCTTCTGCTAGTGCCTTAAGTTCTCTGTGTCTCAGTGGCTCTATTTCTCTGGATGTAGTAAGAGGACTGCCCCCCAGAGGCCATGGGATGAGTTGGGGGCAGGGAAGTGAAGCTCTCAGTAAGTGGCGGCACAGAGAGAGCCCCGGCCAGCGGTCCAGCATCGTGTTGTGTGGGGCACCGTCCGTGGGCTAGGAGCTGTGCCGGATGCTCTCGCTCCCACCAGGCATGGAGAAGAGGGGGCAGTGTGGCGAGCAGGCCAATGGGGTACACGTGAGCGGGGGCGGGGTGCAGGTGTAGTCAGGTAAGGCCTCAGCGGTGTTCAGCGGTGAGGACGGCAGGTGCCACTGTATTGGGTTGGGGATAGTGTGCACGCTGTCAGGATACAGGGAGAAGAAGTGCGGGCCCAGAGGCCTGGGTCGTGAACTGACGCCTGGAGGACACTGCGGAGAACAGAGCAGAGGGAGGGGAGGGGGGTGAGGGTCGGCTGAACTTGCCAGTGGGGAAAGGCATGGCCAGAGAAGGCTAAGGCCAGAGGAGCCATGTGGAGTGAGCAGAGGTGCTGGGGTACCTGCCAGGAGCCATGGGAGCATGAGGCTGGGTCGGGGGCTGCAGGTGGGAAGTCTCACCAGACAAGCACGGATTCACCGGCCAAGAGGGAGTACAAACGAAGGGGGTTAGAACAATGCAGAGCTCAGGGAATCAGACCCTGGGGGTCCACGCTGCAGAAGAAAAGGAGGGAAGCGGGCAGCAGGGCTGGCTGAGGTGTGGCGAGGAGGGCCAGGGGAGTTTGCCAGTGACCCAGGAGGGGAGGAGGGGCAGGCAGCTGATCTGGAAGCATGTGAGGGCAGGGTCAAAAGCAGAGACACCCTGTCTGCAGCAGTGGGCGGAAGACTCAGTCAGGGCGGAAGACAGACTCGGCTCCTTATTTCTTTGGGGCACTGGGGAAGTCGGACACAGGCTGGGAGGGGGCCTCGCAAGACCAGACTTGCAGGACACAGTGGGAGCGGGGAAGGGGCCTTGGACTGGGGGCTCTGCGTGGCTACCAATGGTCCCTTCTCTCCTCTGGGATGAGGGCCCCCTCTTCGGAGGAGGGCATGGGGCGAGACCCCTGGGGGTGTATCGAGCTTCTGTGTGGCTCTTGGCAACTTTTCCCTGCTAACAGGACTGCATGAAGCTGGAAAAGCTGGGATGTAGGAAAGAATATAACATAGGAAGTTTCCAAGATACTGGGCTCCCCCACAAAACTAGAAGAAGAAAGGACACTGTATTACTGAGCACCTACTGAGTGCCGGCCATTTTCTTTTTTCACCTGCAAGTGGTGTTACCCCATTCTACAGATGCAGAAACTAAGGCCTCAAAAGGTTAGGAACTTTGCCTGAGTTTTCACAGCTAGAAAGCCGTTAAGGCCAAGATGTAACAACAGGACTCAGATTTCATTCTGTGGTCTCTTAACCCCGAATCCTCCAGGACATTGTCCCTCCCCTTCACTCCTGCTAAGTTAAGCCTGCCTAGGTTCCCCTACCCCACAGATGGTATAGTTTGGCCATCCTGCCTCTTTCCTTATCACCTCTTTTTCCTCCCCACACCCTCCTTCTCGCCCCCTGAGGCCCCAGCTCTCTCTCCGTCTCCTTCCTCCCTTGGAATCTGACGAAAGCCCCTGCTATCTGATGGGGCCTCAGCTCCCCACCCCTCCATCCCCGTCTACACCTCCCTCCTCACTTACTCCTACTCTCGGTTCCTTCCCTCCACCCTGCCCAGGCCTGTCCCTAAATGCCTCCTTTCTTCCCTTCTCAGGGAACCTGTCTGGTTGCCTCTTGCCCTGCTGCCTGGGATGGGCACCGGGAGGCCACCCTGCCTGCAAATCCTTCTGGCCTTGGGGGAGCAGAGCTTTCCCTGAGAGCAGAGTGATGGCACAGCGGCGGGTGGCGCCCCAGTCCGATGGGCCTTCCGGTGCAAACGAACCTGAGTGCTCCCCCG
Source organism: Ursus maritimus (assembly GCF_017311325.1). Taxonomy (NCBI): domain Eukaryota; kingdom Metazoa; phylum Chordata; class Mammalia; order Carnivora; family Ursidae; genus Ursus; species Ursus maritimus. The sequence goes on along the minus strand of NW_024424008.1, from coordinate 47,906,468 downwards.
GACATGGGTTACCCGCACAGCCCCCAGGGAAGGAGGAAGAGGCTGTGATCCTCCTACGGCTTGATTTAACCACATGGGCCGTTGGCTCTGATATTTGCCAAATGAGCCAGTTAATTGCCAAATTTGTACTCTCAGACAAATGGTAATTACCTGGATAAGAATCTGAAATGCTGGAGAGATTTCCCCGTTTCCACCCAGATGTCAAATAGCCCAGTACTGGTCTGCATGATGGGGGCTCACAGTCCCTTCTGCTTCCTCCGGTGTCGGCACAGGGACGGGGCAGGATGGGGGAGACAGAGTAGCTCCCAGGCTGTCTCCAGACTGGCGGTGGGCCCTCGAGAAAGTCACCCCACCTTTACCAGGCCTCGATGTCCTCCTGGTGACGTTGGACGAGATGCCTGATTCCCTACCTGGTTACACATCAGCATCGCCAAGGGAGACTTAAAAATACAGATCCCAGGCCTTCACCCCCCTGAACGAGAACCTCCTGGGGAGAGGGTCAGGCAGCTGTGTCTTGATTCTCCAGCTGATTCCAGGACCCCCCCCACCCCGGAGAGGCCGCCATCCTGTGAAAACAGAGTGTAAAATGGTGGAGAGATAAGAGCTACAACAGAGGAGTCGGAATCCCGGCTCTGGCACTCCGGGCTGGCACTCTGGAGAAGCCTCTTGGCATCTTTGGGCCTATGTCTTCATCTCTAAAATAGGTGCGTAGCCCACGCCCTACGGCACTGTTGTCAGGAGTAACAGGTAAACAGCTGGTACTCCATAAAAACTAGAATGTCTCCTGCCACCTGCCTGTCACTTTCCTCCCCTGACTCCTGTGTCTAAACAGCTTACAAGATAAACTACTTCCCCTCAGTACCCATGGAGGTCACCCCTCTCTTTTCTTGCCCACCCTGTCCCAGAGCAGGGCCTCCCCCAGCCCCCAACGGGATCCATCCTGACCTGACGCAGCAGGAGGGACTTGGGATAGACAGAAGGATGGGCCACGAGACACAGAGAAGGATGGAGATGTACATTGTAATCTCATCAGCCTAATCCAGCCCAGGAAATGTCCAGAGGCAGGGGAGCGGACATCTGTGGGGCCCCTTCTCACATTCGGCATGGACCTGGGACAATCTCATCAGCCTAATCCAGCCCGGGAAATGTCCAGAGGCAGGGGAGCGGGCATCTGTGGGGCCCCTTCGCACATTCGGCATGGACCTTAGGTCCACCAGAGGAAGGATGGTCATGCTTTCATGTCAAGTGGCCTTTGCTCCAACACGGCCCCCGCTCAGAGGCTACAGGTAGAGTCGAAACCCAGGAGATGAGCACCCTCGGCCCTGGCTGTCACCTGCAGCCTTGTGCAACCGTTCGAGATCAGTCTCAGATGACCTCACCCGGGCCTTCACCAGCTGGCCTGCAGAACAAGTTCTAGATGGGGCTCCTTGCAAAAAACTGTGTGTGGGCTGAGGTTTGGGTCTGCGAGGGATGCCTCCAGAGGAAGCCAGGATCGACACGCTTATTCGTTTCCACCAGTCTACCCACTAACCCTGCTCGGTGCCAACGTCCCCCACGTCTGACATTCCAGCAGAGCCAAGCCTGGACAAACAGCTGTGCTCCAGCTCTGCCTGCTGGCCACCCTGCACCACTCCGTGCCCACCCCTATGCCACCAGGGCACTCACGCCCGCACACGTGCGCACGCACACACACACACACACACACACGCTGTCTGAAGCTCCCACTGTTAAAGTCATTCCAGTGGATCAGACATTTCCCCCCAAAATCCCCTGCAGAGCACACGTATCCTGAATCCCATCTCCTGGGCGCCCTTCCCCTCAGTTGCTCTCAAATACTGGAAGAGAGTTAGGGGACGTCTTCCTCCCCCTCTATGAGCTTGGACAGGTGCCTCCCTCCCCCGGGGCCTGTGTCCCCACCTGCGAGGTGAAGGAGGAGACTGAGGAGGTCACGGGGACTCCAGCCAGCCTGCCATCCCGCCCGCTGCGATTGGATGTGGACCTAGAGCTGCTTCTGTGTGACTGGGCGGATGCTCCCCAGGCTTGTTTGTGCGTCTGAGCTCTGCCTCCTGACCTACATCGTGAGCCCTCAAGGGCGAGGGCTCTGTCTCTGAGTCCTACGGCGGCCCCAGGCACCGGAAGGTGAACTCCAAGTTCCCGGTGCCTCCACAGAGGGCTGCCCAAGACCCTTCAGTCCTCCAGGGACACTTGGGTTTTCCTTAGGTGATACTCTGGTTTCAGATGCAATTTGCGGGCAAACCCTATGTATAGAACAGATAAATAGGGGGGCGCCTGGGTGACTCAGTCATTAAGCATCTGCCTTCGGCTCAGGGCGTGATCCCAGGGTCCTGGGATCGAGCCCCACATCAGGCTCTCTGCTCCGCTGGGTGCCTGCTTCTTCCTCTCCCACTCCCCCTGCTTGTGTTCCCTCTCTTGCTGGCTGTGTCTCTCTGTCAAATAAATAAATAAAATCTTTAAAAAAAACCAAACCGATAAATAGGAGTGTATATTGCTTGCAGGGGAAGTGGGCGCCTCAAGCCACTGCCTTCTTCACACCAATGTGTTCCCCTCCTTGTCCCTGACATTTCCAAGAATCCTGGGACTCCATGGGGAATTTGAAGACCACCAATCTAGTCCAACCCCTTGGGTCACACATAGGGAAACTAGGACAGAAAGAATGGAAGGGACTTGTCTGTGGTCCGACAGCTAACTAGAGGCAAAAACCAGGGCTGGAACTCGTTTGGGTCTCCCGGAACCCAGTCTGAGGCTCTGCAGTTTTTTGGGGTGCAGGGGTGAAGATGATTGCCCATCGGTTCTGGTTTGGTTTCCCAAGAAAGCTCCCGAAGGATGGGTTCCATGGCTCTGCCCCATCACTGTCTCCCAGCCTGAGGCTTGAAGCCAGGCTGGGGTGGGGGTGTCGGGGAATTAGGAACACCTTCCTGGGCCCAACAAGGCTTCTGAAAACAATCTTTGAGTCTTTTCCCATTTGTAACCTGTCTCTCCCTGCCCAAGAGTCATCAGCCCACTCTAGGTCAGGAAGGCTGGGCAGGGAGGGGTCCGGAGCTGCCCCATTCGGAGCAGTAGAGAGAAGCTGCCGAAGGAGGCCAAGTCCCCCCCACACTGAGCACCAGGAGATTCACCCCAGCAGGGGGGCCGCCCATGACCGAGCTGTGCGACGGCTGCGGGAGAAAAGGCCCAGCATTTGTGGGGCAAGGGGCAGCAACCACAGCCGAGCCTGTGGCCCAGAACACCCTCTCTCCATGTGCAGCACTTTCACAGGCCGCCACACGCCTCTGCCCCTCCCCAAGGAGGCCCAGGCACGATCACGCAGACGGCAGTCATGCAAGTGCACTTGCGTATCACGTATACAAACATATGCCCCACATATCCATACAACACACACGTACGTACATCCCGGCCACACACAGACTGCAGCCCCCCCACGAGTGTGCGCCAACAGGCTCGCGCACCTGCAACCACACACACACAAAACACTCAGAGCCCAGCGAAGGGGACAGAGGAGGCCGTTGGGGACGTACAGAGACTGGCCGGGGGGATCGGATAAGCAGCAAGACGCCACTGCACTCGCAGCAAATGCAGACTCTGAAGTCAGGAAAGAAAAAAAAGTATCTAAGTGGCCCCCAGATGCCCCTCCCACCCATGACCCCCGCCCCAGCAGTCAGTCCTGTTCAGGTGGTAAGAATTCCCGCTCCCTAAAATACAAAATAAAAAAGAAGAGACATTGCAGCCAGGCACAGAGCCCAGGGCTGAGCCCCAGTGGAGTCTCCGATCTGACTTAAACTTATCCTGCGACCTCAGTCCAGCCCCCAGTCACTCCCTGTGCTCCTGGAGGCAGTGCCCCGTCTCCTGAGGCCTTGGGGGATTAGGGAAATGGCCTCTGACCCCCAGCCTGTGGGCGTGGAGGGGCGACAGGTGGATTCTGAAAGAGCCATGGACAGGGGAGACTCAAGGCCCCCGTAGAGAAGTTACCTCCTTCTCGGCCTTGGCCTCTTCCACGGTCACCGTGCTGTGGTTCTTGTGCTCCTGGAACATGCAGAGATAACAGATGCAGGTCTGGTCCGTCTGGCAGAAGAGCTCCATGGTCTTGCCGTGCAGGGGGCACTTGCGGGCCTCGAAGTCCCGGATGGGCTCGAGCAGCTGGTGGTCGCGGAAGGCGGCACCCTCCAGGTGGGGCTTGAGGTGCAGCTCGCAGAAGGAGGCCTGGCACACCAGGCAGGACTTGACGGCCTTCTGCTTGTTGCCGATGCAGGAGTCACACAGGACCTCCTCGGAGCCCGACTTGGAGCGCAGGAGGAGGCCGCTGTCGGCCCGGGGGTAGCTGTTCCGCCGGGCCTCCCCGGGCTCCACTATGGACACCGTGGGCTTTCGGGGCTCCGAGAAGATGGACTTGCGCAGCTCCCCCTTCTCGGCGAAGGAGAGGGGCGGCTTCCTGCCAGCCCCCAGCTGGAGCCCGGCGTAGGGGGACCTCTTGCCGTCCCCAGAGTCCATGCTGAAGTAGCTGGAGGCCTTGTCGTCCACGGACTCGACAAACTGGATGATGGGCCGTCGCCACTCGCTCCCCGAGAACAGGGAGCTCTTGCCCTCCCCTGGCTTCAGGGCGCCACCCAGGCTCTTGCCCTCGGCCGCCTCCCCGCCGTGCCCGTTGGTGGTCTTGGCATCTTGGCCTTCGGCCTTGGCCCCATTCTCCAGGGTGCCGTTGGGGCCCGGGGGGCTGCGGGCATCCCTGGCTTCCGGGCTGGCCCCATTGCTTCTGGAGGCATCTGTGGCTTCCATGGCCGGTCCCTTGGCTGGCGTGTTTGGGACTTGCTGGGGCTGCAGGTGGGTGACCTCTCGGGCTGGCGGCTCCTCGGGGAGTGGGTCAGGTAGCCTGAGCCCAGAGACACACCTATAGGGAACAGGGGGGAGGAGGAGGAGGAGGAGGCAGAGGAGGAGAAGGAGGAGGAGGAGGAGGAGAAAGGAGGAGGAGGAGGCGGAGAGGAGAGGAGAGGAGGGGCAGCGGGCCCAAGCCTGACGCAACGGGCCTGGGGAGAGCAGGCGGCCGGCTCCCAGAGCCAGCAGAGCAGCTAATAATACGGGGGGCCACGCCCTGCACATTCATACCTAACCTGATTTCTAAAGGCCGTGGGGTTTTTTTTTCTCCCCTGGTTTAATTATTTTCCACAGCTCAGCAACAAGCCGGCCTGCTTCTTTCTGACGCACCTTCTTCTCCTGGGGAAGTGGGGGACCTCTGTCTTCACGGGTGGGCAGGCTTTGCTGAGCCAAAGGGCCCCTGGGGCGAAAGGTGAGGTGTCTGCCGAGGCCCACGGGACAGAGGGCTGTTAAGTGGGTCACACAAGCCCAATAGCCTTGTAATTTGCGGGCCGGGATTTCAGAGGAGAGATTTCCCACCCTGGGACTGTGGAGTCCCTCCTGGCCTCAAGGAGAAAGGCGGGTCTGGTTGGGTTTGGATGGGACGACAGGCAGTGAGTGGCTACTGATTATTGAAGCCTCCTTGCCAACTTCCAGGCATTGTCCCAGGTCTGTCACCTACAGGGCCTCCTTTCATCCCCAACACAACCTGTTCAATGATCCCATTTCATAAACGAGAAAACCGAAACTACACAGCTACCTCGCTGGCCTCAATCAAGTGGTGTGATTGAGATTTGAACCCGAGACCTTTGAGCTGCCAAAGTTCCTTCTTTAGGGCAGGTATCACGGAGCCACCCACATCTCAATGGAAGATGACATCTAGAAGTCATGCCTGGCCCAGCGACCCTGCCGAGATGCACGCAGCCTGTAGGTCATTTCTTTCTTTCATTTTTTTTTAATTGGAGCTTTTCTCAGACTTTTTCAGATTTTTTAAAATAAGTTTTTAATTTTAATTCCAGTTAGTTAACATCCAGTGTGATATTAGTTTCGGGTGTAGAATTTGGTGATTCGACACTTTCACACATCACCCGGGGCTCCTCACCACAAGTGCCCTCCGTCACCCAGCCTCCTCTGTCCCACCCCCCATTTTGGGAACCAGCTGTTTGTTCTCTGTAGTTAAGAGTCTGTTTCTTGGTTTGTCTCTCTCTCTCTCTCTCTCCTTTTTTTTTTTTTCTGTTTATCCTTCGCTGGTCTGTTTTGTTTCTTAAATTCCACATAGGAGTGAAATCATATGGTATTTGTCGGCTCTTCTGTTATTGCCATCAGAGCAGGTCAGAACCTGTTTGGACGGAAAGGACAGAGCAACAATAATGAGGGGAATGCAGGCAGCGGCAGGCCAGGTGGCTGAGGCCCCAGGGCCCAAACACTTCACTCTCCTCTGTCTCCACAGCAGTTTTGCTGTGTGACTCAGAAGGAAATCCACCTGCCCTCTCTGGGCCAGGCCAGAGGCGATACCCTCCAACACGCAGCCAGCAACGTGTGGCCCTCCGGTCATCTTCGAAGCGAGCTGTTGGACAATGACAATTGTATAAATACAGACCTCAGGGAGCAAAGTGAGAAAAATGGCTCCCACCACTTTCTCGTTCTGACCACTGCAGGAATTCTGAACCCTCAGCTTTTGTCAAGACATGTCACTTTGTCATCTCTGGCTGTAACCTGCTGTCATGGTCCTGGGAAGCCAACACCCCCCATTGAGGAAAGGGCTGGAGGGAGCCCAGCGAGGTGGCAGTTTCCGGGCTGTGTGGAGGGGAGTCGGTGTCCCTTTCCTCCCCTACCATCTGGGTCAAGTCCTGGGACACCTGCCCCTTCGGCTCACTAGGCTGAACTCGCTAATCCTTTGCAGTCACAGCCCCTGGGAACAGGAGCAGAGACAAGCTTCTCACAGAGCAGCCCGAGTTTGAAGAAGAGATGTGGGTGGTGCTGGAGCTGGAGCGAACTGGCTTCATGATGGGGTTTCCTCTTACCTGAGGTCTCTGGCCCCAGGCCTCGCCAAGCTCCCTCTTGTTGGTACTCACTGGTAAGTTGGCTAGGAGCTCCCGGGACCTTCTGGGGTGGAGAACCCTGTCTCAAAAAGTCAGGCCCAATTCCCCTGGGCTCTTGCTTGAGGCGTGGAGGGAGAGGTAGAGCAAGAGAGATACTAGTTTGCTGGATGGGGAGATGCCCCTCCCTCTTCCCCTGATAGTGTTGCCCCCCTCCTATGAGAACAGCCCATGAAGAGACAAGAGAAGGGAGGGTGGGGCGCCTGGGTGGCTCAGTCGGTGAAGCGTCTGCCTTTGGCTCTGGTCATGAGCCCGGGGTCCTGGGATCCAGCCCCGTGTCGGGCTCCCTGCTCAGTGGGGAGCCTGCTTCTCTCTCTCCCTGCCCCCCACTCGTGCTCTATCTCTCTCAAATACATAAAAGAAATCTCTAAAAAAAGTTGAGTAGATATTCAGAAAACATTTGTGGATGTCTGGATGGAAGATGGATGGATGATGGCTGTGGGGTGGATGATGGATGGGTAGGTGGGAGGGATGAGTAGATAGTTGGCAAATTGGATACAATCATTGACAAGAAAAGGGAAGAAGGAAGATAGGTGGGAAAGAGAGAGGGAAGGGAAGGGGAAGGGAAGGGAAGGGAAGGGAAGGGGAAGAAGGAGGTGGGTAGGTAGTAGGTATGTAAGTGCACTGACAAATTTGAGCCCTGGCCCCTCCAGGGTGAAAAAGCACTGGTCTGTAGCATTTGCTGATTTCTCCCACCCTGGCCAACTCCAAGTTACCAACATGAGGAGTTCTGGGAACAGACCCACACTATTGGCTCCCAAGCCGGCTCCCGCACACCACAGAGGATTGGTGGGTGATTGAGGTAGATAAATCGACTGCAGGGGGGAAGACAGAAACACAGATGCCCGAGAATACTGCTCTCGATTGTCCTGAGGGAGAAAGACAGGTTCAAGGGATTTCAAGGCAATGGAAACCAAAGCTGATTTCTCTCTTCCACGAGGCTTTCCCTCTGGCACAGGTCCTCAGCGATGGCACTGTGCTCTGAGCTCCCGTCACATCCCTATCCGTCCTGCTAGAGGCATTTAGCTCAGACCACACCACGCTGTCAATGATTCACTCACTCACACAGATTTCTCGAGCATCCTTCCATGTGCCAGGGGCCAAACAGGAACTGATCACACAGAGATGAACGAGTCTCGGGCCTCACCGTTGGGAAGCTTACAGTCCGTCTGGTGAGAAAACAGACCAATGAGTCAGTCGTTTGAATTTGGCATGAACAGAGAATGAGAGACATCTGTGTGAATGGCTCGGGCTACCCAGAGGAGAAAAGTCCAGGACACGCTGAGAGGCCGGTCCCTCTCAGCAGGCCGAGCAGGGCTCACTTCCCGTGCCCAGGGACAGCCTGCCCGCCAGTCATAAGCAGTATTGGACTTGACTCAGCAGATACATTTTTGGCTCAATTTGCAGTCAGTGCTGGTGGACTGGCTTGTTGGTCCTCCCGAGCAGGGGCCCCAGACCCTTCCTTGGGCGACTGCTCCCTGTAAATGCCTGGTGGATGGTACAGTCTTCTGGGGGTCCCCAGAGGCCGGGGGCTGAAAAGACCTCAGGGGAAGAAGCCAAAGACACAGCTGTCCTTCCAGGCTGCCTACAGCCCTCACACACTACCCCAAGCCCATCAGCCCGTGGGGCTGAACCAGGAAGGCAAGGATTTCTACCCGCTGGAGTACTCAGGTCCGGGATGGGCACTGAAGACCATCCATGGGAAGTGATCGCCCTCAGACCGCTCCCAGACCCCTCCCTCCAACTCTGCCCTTAGTGCCCACCCAAGGGCCTAAGTATACTCAACCTGACTTGCCCAGGTCCCACCCCTCTGCAACTCCAAACCCAAAAAACGCCTTTCCTGTACCCTACAGAGCCTATGTGTCATGTGCAAACTGGCAAAAAGCCCGCCAAAGGCCGACATATCCACGCCCGTGACTTGGGAGTAGGGCTGGCAGCAAAGGAAAGTTTTCGTTTCTAAAGGCCTTGAAAGAAATGGATCCCGTGAGCCCCCTTGGTCACTCATCTCCCATCTTATCCTGTTCACCCCCCAGCCTTGCTTAAAGCCCTCTGGCTACCATGCTTCTCCCTATGCCAGGTGCGGGTGGAGTTTGGCTGCGGCCCTACCCTAGCCCTTGCAGGTTTAGGAGCTGAGAAGAGCTGGCAGGTGTGGCCTCCAGAGACGTGTCCTTATGGAGCTGGGGTGAAGTCTGCCTCTTCAGACGAGGCAGGCCCAGCCAGCCCCCACGGAGTCGCTTTGTCCCACGCCCACCTACCTGCCAACCCCAAGCTTCCTCCCAGGCTTCTTTCATGAGGCATCTCAAAGCTGCTCCCCTCCTAGAAGCCTCCCCTGATTCAGCAGGTATACGCGGCCTCACCCACCCACAGCTGTGGCTGGTTAGCACCTGACTCCATCACCAATCACCTCCAGATAAAAGAAGAAACCCCTTACAAGGAGGAAACTCCTCTGGCTTCCTTGGGATCCCAGGGTTGGGCGGGAACCTCTGAACAAGACTGTATCTAGAAACGTCCTCTGAAAGACTCACAAGGAAGGAGATTTCACCACCCCTTTCAGCTATCCACGTCAAGCTTGAGGACTGTCGGCTGCCGGAAGTTCTTCTTTGAGTCTAACTTAAATATTCTATAAGGAAGGGAGTTAGAGATGAGGAACTGATCCTCAGCCCGGCAAAGGGCGAGATAGGGGGCAACTGTGTCCAGGAGGGGACAGATCTCGTCCAGTGCTTCTGTGGTTTTTTGACTTTCCAGCATCTCTGTCCTGGAGTACCTCTGGCTGTGGACAGCAGCAAGAAGGCTGTGGTGGTTCAAAACTTCATAGCAATAAGAAAACTTCAGAAGTCTCGCTTTCTCATTTCTGCTAGCCTAACAGTGTGGAGTATCCTGAAATTGGAGAGTAGACTGTGTATAAGAAGAATTCTCTGGATTGGGCGGGACTACTCCTGCTTTCAAATTCTCTTCTTAAAACAACTTTACAAACAGGACTGATTTCTACCTGTCTCACCTGCAGGGGAGGGGGCAACGGAAGGGGAAGGAATAGACGCTTGTAGCACATCTTGAGTGAGCCATGGACCCAGCCTGGGGTGCAGAAGACATGAGACACTGTCCCCACCTTCCAGGGTCCTTGGCCTACTGGGTCCTCAGGATTCAAGCAATAGTCTTCTTACCCTTCCTCCCACTCCAAGGGCCCCTCCTTTGCTCTTTCCAGGCCTTTTGCCCCTGAAAAGACACTGGGTCTTAACTGTAGCCCTCAAGGTCAGCAGAAGCAAGGAGGGGCCTCACCAGGGGCAAGTGGTCAGGCCTGGGTCTGGTGGCATAACCCTGACCGAGGACACCTTCAAAATGGGGAGGTCCACAGAGGGATCCGCTAACCCCTGGCTTGGCACCTACCCGACCCTTGCCTAGGACTCTGGGGAAAAGGCCCATTGGATCAGGCTAGACTTCTCGCCGTGGCTCCCCAGCAACACCCATAAAGGAGGCTGTGATCAGTAGCTCTATGTGTCAACTGGGCAAAGGTCTAATACCCAGTTATTTAATCAAACACTAATCCAGGTGTTGCTGTGAAGGGATTTTTGTCGACGTGGTTAATACCTATAGTCAGTTGACTTTAAATGAAGATTATCCTCTATAAAGTGGTTGGGTCTCATTGAACCAGTTGACAGGCCTTAAGAGTAAAACCTGAGGTTTCCTGGAGGAGAAGAAATTGTGCCTCAAAACTGAATGAGCAGCTCCGGCCTGAGTCTCCAGCCTGCCAGCCTGCCCTCTGGAGTTCGGATTTACCAGCTCCCACGATTACGTGAGCCAATTCCTTGAAATGAATCTCTTTATATAAATATATATCCTATAGGTTCTATTTCTCTACAGAATCCTGGCCGAGTCCTGCCACAGCCCAGCTCCGGTCTCCTGGGGGCTTTGAGAAGCTTCTCATGAGAGGGGACCCTCCATCAGGGCCTGAGGGGGTTGGCGCTCTGTGGGTGCAGGCGGGTTGGGGTGAGAGTAGCGTGGGGGGTAGGGGATGCAGGGTAGGGGGTGCGGGGTTTGGGTGGAGGAGCCCTGGAACTCTCTAGGTGTGTGAATTTGAGCAAGTTACTTAATCTCTTGGAGTCAATTTCCTGGCCTACAAAATGAGGCTAATCACAGCTCCTTGGCAGGACTGTTGAGGGATTAAGGAGGTAACAGTTGTGAAAATGCCCGGACGGTGCACAGGTCACAAAAACTGCTCACCAAGGATCTGTTTAAGGAAACACGAGCAGGTCGGGGCGCCTGGGTGGCACAGCGGTTAAGCGTCTGCCTTCGGCTCAGGGCGTGATCCCGGCGTTATGGGATCGAGCCCCACATCAGGCTCCTCCGCTATGAGCCTGCTTCTTCCTCTCCCCCTCCCCCTGCTTGTGTTCCCTCTCTCGCTGGCTGTCTCTGTCTCTGTCGAATAAATAAATAAAATCTTAAAAAAAAAAAAAAAAAGGAAACACGAGCAGGGCTTACCTCTGCTGGAGGAGGAATGGGGGAGAAGGAGTTGTCTAGGGGACACTGGGCTTCCTTCCCGCCTGCCCCCCCGCCCGTCCCCCAGCCTGGGCGGGGCGAGGCCTTTAACCCTCTGCGCCTGGCTCTCCCCCATGCATCTCCCAGGTACCTTCCAGCTCTGAAATTCTATGATTATAGGGTTGCATCCCACAGAGAAAGGCAGTGAAAATAATTAAAGACTTGGAAAACACAACCGGAGAGGAAAGGGTGAAGGCACTGGGATTATTTAGCCTGGAGACGGTGGCTTAATAACACCCTTCTTAACCAGGGGGGGTTATTTGGATGTAGGCGCTGGCTGGCCAGCTTCTCTCCCCTTCTCCAGAGGGCAAACAAGAGGGAACAGGCGCACAGCACAGCCAGAGGGACTGGAGTCGGACAGCGGGGTGTCCGTCTCCCCTGAGCTAACACCCATTCCTTTGACGGGGAGGGTGATTTGCGGACCCGCCTTGTGGTTGACCATGGATTGGGTGACCTCTGGGTTTCCTCCCTGCTGTTTGATTTCTGGAAACTAATTTCCCCAGAATTGTGAAAGCTAGAAGGAAAAGAAAAACCTGAGAGCAGACTGAACAGGTGCGGTGAGGCCGGCCCAGAGGTTAGGAGGGGGTCAATCAGCTCGAACTCCACGGAGCAGGGATTGTCATCAAAAGAAGTCTGTGCCCTGGGCTGCTCCCAAGACCTCGGAAGGCACCTGCTTTCCCCCCTCCCCCTCCCACGCACATTCAATCCAAACCTGCCTGCGTTCCAACAGTGCTAACATCGCAGAAAGGCATCCAGGGAAATAAAATGCACTTTTCTTCTCTTTTTTTAAAAAAATTTTATTTATTTATTTGACAGAGAGAGAGACAGCCAGCGAGAGAGGGAACACAGGCAGGGGGAGTGGGAGAGGGAGAAGCAGGCTCCCTGTGGAGCAGGGAGCCCGATGTGGGGCTCGATCCCAGGACCCTGGAATCACTCCCTGAGCAGAAGGCAGACGCTTAACGACTGAGCCACCCAGGCGCCCCGCAAATGTACTTTTCATCCTGAGGTTGCAGTAGGGTAGCTCTCTCTTCCAAGTAACATGCAGACATGTCCAGTGGCCTCCCAGACCCCTGAGCTTCTTCCCCATCTCCGTCATCAGTGACGATATGAGCTACCATTTCTAACCGAGGGCAGACTCTCTGCCAGGCCCCTTCCATGGATTATCCCTAATTTCACGACTCTCCCTGGTGTATGGTACATGGTTCAGCTGAGGAAACAGGAAACGGAAGCCCAGAGAGGTGAAGCAACTTGCCCACAGTCACACAGCACAGCTGGGACTCAGTCCTGTGCCATCCATCCAGGCCACACCAAACTTCCCTACTAACCAGTGAGAGCGCGTTGTCCCCATGTTACCATTGAGGAAATCAAGACCGAGAACTAGTCATGAAGACATCCCAGCGGCCAAACCTAACATTTCCCCCAAAAAATCTGAGGATGATGGAGGGCACCCCCCAAGTCTGCAGGTCTCTCATCCTCGCAGAGGGAGGCAATAAATCCCTGTGAAAACCCCCCAGTGGATAGCAGGCAAAGGTCACTCACCTGTCCATCAGAAGGATCGGACAGTGTAACATTAATAAATAGCATTCCTATCACTGTTTATTAAACATTTACCATGTGGCAGGCCCTGGGCTCAACCCTGAACATGGGTTCGCTCCCTCAGTGCTCCCATAATCTCACAACGTAGGGACTTTCATTCTCCCCATGTAACAGAGGAGGAAACTGAGACAGAGAGAGGGTAAGTCACTTGCCCAAGGTCACAAGGTTAATAAGTAACAGAACTGGGTTTCGAACGCCATAGAATCTGGTGGCAGAGCTCTCCTTCCTACCCCTTAAACCATACTATTAATTTTTTCCCTGGAGCTAAGCACCCTAACAGATTTTAGGGTTACCTAGAAGCAGCTACGTCTGTGGTGTCCCAAAATTCCTTCCATGTCTTCCATGTTTTTCCAGTCTCTCCTCCACAGCATGGCTGCCCCTGCCGCCACCCTGGCTCAGCTATGGGGGAGGCCCCCTCCCCAGGAGGAGGCTGTGAGGGCAGATCTGCCCTCCCGGCCCTGGCCCTGGCGAGGTCTGGCTTCCTGGGGAAGGCCTCACCTGGGGGCGTGACTGAGCCGACGGGAACCAGAGCCAGACCCCCAGACACAGCACCGTCAGACCAGTGGCTAGAGCCACAATGAAACCAGACCCAGACCCGGAACCAGTGCCACAGCCGGGATCAGAACTGGGACTGGAACCAGACACAGAGACACAGCCAGAGCCAGGCGGAGCACTCCCTGAAAGGCAAGGGGGGCAGAGGAGGCCGCCCGATGCCCCAGAGGCAGAGGTGTAAGTCACAGGGACGAAGATGAGGCCAGCTCCGCCCGAGTCACAGCCCAGCCTGAGGGCTGTCTAGAGGGAGGACCGCTGAGGGGAGGATGGGGAACAGGTGGGGCGCAGCCAGGCACCAACTCCCTCCCACGTGGGAGTCCTCCCGATCCATCCGGGCAGAAGCAGCAGTGCCCAGGGGGACGGGGGTGCACAGGGCAGGCTGGGTATGGCCCCTCCGGCGGGGGAGCAGTCCTCCGCTCCCGGCCAGGCCCACACCTCTCATTCAGGGTCTAACCAGATGGAACTTTCTGCAGTTTCCAGGCGGCCCTGCCACTGAGGACTCACCCTAGGGCTGTTTCACCTGCTGCTGCCTTGCCCCTCCGCCCACTCTGGGCCACGTCTATGGCCACCAGCGTCTAAGTCAGGGCCCAGTACGCAGTGGGTGCTCAGTGAATTCCTGGTGAGTTAATGGGTGGTTAGAACAGAAGAAAAGAGAGCCGACTGTAGGCATCTTGGGTCCTGCCCTAGAGCACGAGGGTTCCGGAGCCGTGCCAGGCTCTCAGCTGGCTGGTGGCAAGAACAACACTGACAACAAGCATAAGGCAGTTACCCCTCGATGGAAGGAAGACGGGGTGGGGCGGGGCGGCTCCGGGAAGGAGGTGGACCGGGGCGCAGGGCTGGGAAGCCGGCTCAGATTCCCCTCAAATCGGACAGTTTTCAGGGAGGCCGGGTGAGGAGACATGTCTGGGCAAAGGCAGCCTGTCCGTCCTGTTACAGAGCGCTGGCACGCACAGGGCAGTGTGCAGCGAGAGCAGGTGCTCCCGGGGAAGGCGGGTGGTGACAGAGCTGCGGGAGCAGGAGAGGAGAAAGGCAAGAAGTGGCGCCTTCCATAATCTCCCCGAAGCAGGGCACTGGCCCTGCAGCCACCAACATCGAGACAACGCCCTGACCCAGACGGCCGCCCCCAGCGCCCTGGCTCGGCAGCCCACAGGAGCCACGGGTGGACAAAGGGCAGTGGGGCGGGGAGGGGAGGTAGCCAGGCAGGTGAGAAAGGGCAAGGGATGGGACAGAGAGCAGCAGGAACGATGAAGCTGGAATGCAGCCGAGAGCAAGAACCAGAGAACAGAAATGAGAGGGAGACGGAGGCAGATCAAGGGGAGAAAGCTCACGTCAAAATGTACTTCCCAGCCTACAAAACCCTTTCCCCAGCATTGTCTCACATACACGCACAAGAGCCCTGCAAGGCACAATTATCCTTTCCTTCCCTTCTATTTCACTTTTTATTATGGAAAACTTCAAAAATACGCGATGTAAACATAATAGTATAATTTAGATCCCTAGGTACCCATCACCCCACTTCAACAATGATTAAGCTGTGCCATTCTCTCTATTTCCCCTACATTTTCACCCACTCAATTTTTATTATTGACATCGCTATTTTTTAGAAAAATTTGCATACATTAAAATGTACAAATATTAGCAGTGGAATGTTGATAAATCTTTTATCCAAGTAACCCACGTCCCTGTCATAATATGGTACATTACCAACTCACTGGAAAATTCTCTCATGTTCCTTCCCGGTCAATCCCACTACCCACCTCCACCCCAAACTAATCTCTTTTTTTAATTATTATTATTATTATTATTATTATTACTGAAGACCTTTATTAACAGGTGTTGCTGTTTGTTGACTTTTTTAAATCAAATTGTAACTTTTATTACAAATTAAAAACGAGGTTCTTAAAAGATCTCAACTTGACCAGATACAAAACGATTTAAAAACCTTTCAATATGTATTGAGAAAAACCAAGCTTTAAACACACACACACACACACACACACACACACACACATGGCGCATGTGCACACACACGTTAATTACTAAGCAGGGACATCTTTAGATAAATATAATAAAAACCCCACGCTGCGCAGACATCACAGCTCTAGTTATCCGGTCAACGGGGGGAAAGCACACAACTTGAGGTCTTCAGCTCCAACCTTGTTCATTCCGTACTGCCGGGAGCTAATGTTCCTTTCCTCTTGTTCGACTAACCCGACGATGGTAGTAGCCACGGGAGGCCCGCATTGACTCAGTCCGTCCTGCTCAGCCTCAGGAGGGATCAGACAAGCACACGAATTCTTAAGAGTGGAATTACCCAAAGAGTAGGTGTACGTTGAGCTTTATAAAAAACTGTCAAACCGTGTTCCAGAGTGGTTGCATTCTTTTGCGTTCCCACCAGCAACGTGTGTGCACTGTAGCCGCTCTACAGCCTGGTCAACAGTTGGTGGTCGTCAGGCTTTTAAAATTTAGCCATTCTAGGGGCGCCCAGCTGGCTCAGTCGGAGGAGCATGCGACTCTGGATCTCGGTGTCATGAGTTCAAGCCCCATGTTGGGTGTAGAGATTGTGTAAATAAATAAAAACATAAAAAAATTAAAAAACAAAATAAAATAAAATTTAGCCATGCTGGTGGGTGTGTGGTGGTTGTAACGTGCGTCACTCTGATGATTAAGGATGTCAAGCAATGGTTCGTGTGCTTATTGGCATTCACATATCTTCTTTTCTGAAGTAGCTGTTCAAGTCTGTTGTCTATTTTTAATGGAGTTGCTTGCCTTTTTATTATTGAATTATAGGAGCTCTTTATATATTCTGGTAACAAGTCCTTTATCAGATATATGTTTTCTGACTATTTTCTCTAAATCTGTGGCCTGCCTATTGATTTTCTTAATGGTGTCCTTTTATCAGACTTATTAAGGCATAATTCACATAAGATTCACTAATTTAAAGGGAACAATTCCATGAGTTTTTAACAAAAGTGTGAAGTTCTGGAACCACGGTAAGAAGCACGATTTAGAACTCCAAGAAGTCCCCTTGTGCTCCTTGGTAGCAAAACCCACACCCCTAGCCCCTGTAAATCATCAGTCTACTTTCTGACACCATGGTTCTAACTTTTCTAGAATTTCATATAAATTGAATCTTGCAGTATATAATCATTTAGGTCTGGCTTCTTTCATTCGGAATAATGTTTTTGGGATTCATCCATATTGTTGCCTATATAAGAAGTTCCTTTTTATTGATGAATAGTATCCCGTGGTATGGATAAGCCACAATGTATTTATGCATTCACCACTTGATGGACATCTAAGTATTTGCATTTGCAGCTAATATAGACAAAGCTACTGTGGATATTTACATAAATGTCTTCGTGTGTTTATTTTTACTTCCCCTGGGTAAATACCTAGAAGTGGGTTTGTTGGGTCATATAATAAGAATATGTTTAACCTCATGGGCACCTGGTTGGCTCCGTTGCTTAAGCGTCCGACTCTTGATCTCAGCTCAGGTCTTGATCTCAGGGTTGTGAGAGAGAAGAGTATGTTTCACTTTATAAGTAACTATCAAACTGGTTTCCAAAGTGGTTGTGCCATTTTGCATTCCCATGAACTAAATACGACCTCCAGTTGTTCCTCATCCTGCCAACACAGGGTAGAATCAGTCTTTTCTAGCGGCTGTACAGTGGTATCTCAGTGTAATTTTAATATATGTCTATCCAGTAATGAGTGACGTGGAACATCTTTTCATGCGCTTATTTGCCAGTTGTTTACACCCATGGGTGAAACGTTTCTCTAAATCTTTTGCCCAGTGTTTAATCAGGTTGTTGGTCTTCTTATTAAGTGGGGAGAATTTTTTTTTTTAATATTCTGGAGCCAAGTCCTTTATCAGATACATGTTTTGCAAATATTTCTTACCCCATTGCCGCTTGCCTTACCATTTTTTAAACTGTGTCTTTTAAAAATCAAAAGGTTTTCATTCTGATAAATCCAATCTATTGATTTTTTTCCTTGTACGGGTTGTGCTTTTTGTGTCCTATCTGAAAAACAGGCTAACCCAACGTCACAAAGATTTTAGGTCTTTGACCCTCCATTTCAAGTCAATTATTGTTTATGGTGTAAGTCAAGGTTCTGTGTTTCTTTTTTTCCTTCCTTCCTTCCTTCCTTCCTTCCTTCCTTCCTTCCTCCCTCCCTTCTTCTCTCTTTCCCTTTCTTT
>NW_024424008.1:47840288-47888615 GCF_017311325.1 Ursus maritimus | reverse complement strand
TTTCTCTTTCTTTCTTTCTTTCTTTCTTTCTTTCTTTCTTTCTTTCTTTCTTTCTTCTCTTTCGGACATTCAGCTGTTACAGCCGCACTGTTTGTTGAAAAGACTGGCATTTCCCCCACTGAATTACCTTGGCCCCTTTGTGAAAAATCAATTAACCATCTATGTGTAGGACTGTTTCTGGACTCTCTATTCCATTCCACTGGTCTAAATGTCTACTCTATACCATATGACACTATCTTAATTACTGTAATCTCACTATAAGTCTTGAAACCAGGTAGTAATTCCTCCAACCTTGTTCTTTGTTTTTCATATTTTTTTTAGCCATTTTAGTCCTTTGCATTTCCATATGGATTTTAGAATCAGCTTGTCAATTTCTCAAAACACCTACTGAGAGTTTGGCTAGGAGTACATTAAATCTGTAGGTCAATTTGGGAGAATGGACATCTTACCAATATCAAGTCTTCTGTCCACATACATGGCATATCATATCTCTATTTAGATCTTCTTTAATTTCTGCCAGCAATATTCCATAGTTTTCAGTGTACTGTATAAATTTTGCTAACTTGTCCTTAAGTATTTCACATTTTTATGCTATTGTAAATGTTATTTTTAATTTAAATTTTCCAGTTGTTATTTCTAATATAGAGAAATACAACTAATTTTTCTAAATTAAATTTGGATACTGCAACCTTTCTAAGCTCACTTATTGGTTCTAGTACCCTAGCTTTTTTATGGGCGCCTCAAGATTTTCTAAACAAAAAAATCATGTTGCCTATAAATAAAGTCAATTTTGGATCTTCCCTTCAAAACAACATACCCTTTGGGGCACCTGGGTGGCGCAGTCGTTAAGCGTCTGCCTTCGGCTCAGGGCGTGATCCCGGCATTCTGGGATCGAGCCCCACATCAGGCTCCTCCTCTGGGAGCCTGCTTCTTCCTCTCCCACTCCCCCTGCTTGTGTTCCCTCTCTCGCTGGCTGTCTCTGTCAAATAAATAAATAAAATCTTTTAAAAAAACAAAAAACAAAAAAAACAAAAAAAAACAACATACCCTTTATTTCGTTTTCTTATGTGTTTGCATTGGCCAGGACTTCTAGTACACTTTGAATGGAAAAGTTCTAACAGCAGGGGGTAGGGGACTGGGTGAGAGTGGTCAAAAGGTACAAACTTCCAGTTAAAGTATGAGTGCGTTCTGGGAATGTAATGCACAGCACGGTGACCATAGTTAATAATACCGTATCGTGTATCTGAAAATAGCTAAGAGAGTAGATGCTAAAAGCTCTCATCAGATGACGCTCTGCTCATATTTTCCCAGTGTTTTTCTTGCCGGGCTTCATTCTGCATAACTGATATTGCTGGATCTTCAAGTTCATTGATCCTTTTTTCTGCAGTACCTAACCTGCTAGTAATCCCTTCCAATGTATTGTTTATTTCAGATAGTACCTTTTCATCTCTGGAAGTTCCATTTGGGTCTTTTTATATTATCCATCTCTCTCACAGTCTGTTCTTGTCTTCCTCTACGCTCTGGAACCTGGGCAGCATCTTTATAATACTTCTTTGAACACTCATGTTTGCTAATTTTATTGTGCATGTTTTTCTATTGGTTGATTTATCTCCCGATGATGGGTTGTATTTTCCTAGTTCATTTTATGCTTAGAAATTTTTATTAAATGCGAGGCATTGTAAATTTTATGTGTTGGGTGGTGGTTCTTGTTGCATGCTTTTAAGTGGTGTTGCACTTTATCCTGGTGCACAGTTAAGGGACGTGTAAGCAGTTGGAGCCTTTTAAGCCTTGTGTTTAGGCTTCATTACCGTGGACCCACAGCAGCCTTTAGACCAAGGTCCTTTAAACCAAGGACCCCAGTCCTAATGCAATACCCTTCTGAGCATGCTAGCCAATGTCCCATTATAAGGTCTCTCCACTCTGGCCAGAGGGAGCACAAGTTCCAAGTTCTGTGTGGACTCCAGAAATTGTTCTGCTCACTCCTTTCTGGTGATCCCTTCCCTCGTTTGGGGCCGTTTCCTTTCACATCGTACAGACCAGTAGCCAGTCAAAGACTGAAGGGACCCCTCTGCAGATCTCCCGAGCTCTTTCTCTCTCTGTAGCTTCCTCCTCTTTGGCACCCTGCCTGCAAGTCCATCACCTCGGCTCCCCTGAACACCAGTCACTTTCTCCTCAATTCAGTGAAGACACCGGGCTCTATCTGGCCTCTCTCTTCCTGTTCTGTAATCTGGAAACTGCCTCTAGGAAATGAACTGAGGTATTTGTAAGGTTCACTGCACTTGTTCCCCTTCTCTCAAGGATCATGGCCCTGTGCTGACCATTGTCTAATATCTACAAACTTTCGTTATGTATTTTGTCCAGTTCTCTAGTTGTTTAAGGTCTCAGGGTAGATCTGGTCCCTGTGACTCCATCATGCTGAAAGCAGAAGTGTTTATTGATAAGCACAGTTTTAGTTATTGTTGTTGTTTTAAAGAAAGCTGATTTATTATTTTTTCCTTTATGGTTATTGACTTTTGGGTCCCGTTCAAGATTTCTTTGCCTACCTTTGGATTTCAAAAATATTCTCTGTTACGCTTGTTTTAAAAACCTTAATAGTTCTATCATATGATTTCTCTCATCTATGGAACATAAGAACTAGGATGATCGGTAGGGGAAGAAAGGGATAAAGAAAGGGGGGGTAATCAGAAGGGGGAATGAAACATGAGAGACTATGGACTATGAGAAACAAACTGAGGACTTCAGAGGGGAGGGGGGTGGGGGAATGGGATAGACCGGTGATGGGTAGTAAGGAGGGCACGTATTGCATGGTGCACTGGGTGTTATACACAACTAATGAATCATCGAGCCTTACATCGGAAACCGGGGATGTACTGTATGGTGACTAACATAATATAATAAAAAATCATTAAAAAAAAAAAACCTTAATAGTTCTAATCACTATATTTAGGTCTATGATCCAACAGACTCTAATTTTTTTTATATATGGTCTATGGCTCAGCCATCATGGCTTATTTTTTTTTCTAGATAAAGATGCGCAGTTGTTTCAACACCACTTGTTGAAAAGTTTTCTTTTCTCTATAGAATTGCTTTGATACCTCCATCCAAAATCAATTAACTGAGTAAGTACAAGTCTGTTTCTAGAATCTCTATTGTGTCCCATTGATCTATTTGTGTATCCTTATGCCAATACAACACGGCTTTGACTGCTGCAGCTTTGTGGTAAGTTTTACAGTGATCTACTATAAGTTCTTGAGCTTTGTTTTTCTTTTTCGGGATTATTTTGGTTCTTTTGAACTTCCACATAAATTTCAGAATAAGCCTATAAAATGCTGCCAACAAAGCCTTCTAGGATTATCATGGGAATTAACATTAAATCTACTGATTAATTTGGCAAAAATAACATCTTATCAATGTTGAGTCTTTATAAATGCAATAAATAAATTATCAAAATTTATTTAGGTCTTCTTTTTTAAGATTTATTTATTTGAGAGAGAGCGCACATGCGTGCTCACTCGTTCATGAGTGGGGGAGGGGCAAAGGGAGAACTCTTCAAGCAGAGTCCCTGCCGAGCATGGATTCCCACTTCGGGGCTCGATCCCAAGACCCATGAGGTCATACCTGAGCTGAAACCAAGAGGCAGGCGCTTACCTGACTGAGCCACCCAGGCACCCATCGGTCTTTAATTTCACTCAGCAATGTTTTGTAATTCTCAGTGCACAGTTCTTGCATATCGTTCGTTAAAGACTTTCCTAAGTATTTTGTTCTTTATAATAAGTAGAATTTTTTGTTTTCCAATTTTGTGCTGCTAGTATACAGAATTACAATGTACGTGTTTATATTGACCTCGTATCCTACAACTTAAACAAGTTCACTTCTTAGTTCTAGGAAGGTTTTTATCCACATAAACTTTTATGTCACCTGTGAAAACATGTTGTTTTACCCCTTCCTTTCCAATATTTATATTTTTTATTTCTTTTTCTTGCCTTTTTGCAGTGACTATGACCTCCAGTACAGTGTTGAATAGAACTAGTAAAACTAGACATCCTGATCTTATGGGGAAAGTGTTCAGTCTTTTGCCAGTAAGGATAATATTAGCTGTAGGTTTCGTATAATGTCTTTCACCAGATTGAAAAAGTCTCTTATTTTCCTAGTTTACCGAGAGTTTTTATCATGAACAGGTGGGATTTTATCAAATGCTTTTTGTGCATTTATTGAAATGATTGTGAATTTTCTCCTTTATTCTGTAAATGAGGTGGATTATAATAATTGATTTACAAATATGAAGTGGATAAACCTCATATAGGCGGATATATTTTATATATTGTTGGATTCAACTTGTGAATATTTTGTTAGTGCTCTTTCTACCTATTTATATATATTGTTGGATTCGATTTATAAATATTTTGTTAAAGACTTTTGTATATAAGGGGTTTTTCCTTTCTAATTTTTATTTAAATTCTATTTAATCTAACACACAGTGAAATATTGGTTTCAGGAGTAGAATTCAGTGATTCATCACTTACATACAACACCCAGTGCTCATTATATCAAGTGCCCTCCTTAATGCCCATCACCCATTTAACCCATCCCCCACCCACATGCCTCTATCACCCCTCAGTTTGTTCTCTGTCTTTAAGGACTCTTTTACAGTTTGTTTCCCTCTCTCTTTTTTTTCTTACTCCCCTCCCATATATTTACCTGTTTTGTTTCTTAAATTCCACATATGAGTAAAATCATATAGCATTTGTCTTTCTCGACTGACTTATTCCACTTAGCATAATTCACTCTAGCTCCAACCATGTCGTTGCAAACAAGATTTCATTCTTTTGATGCCTGAGTAATATTGTGTGTGTGTGTGTGTGTGTGTGTGTGGTGTAGAAGATGTGGTATATATATATATATATATATATATATATATATATACCTTCTTTATCCATTCATCTTCTTTATCCATTCATCAGTCTATGGACATTTGGGTTCTCTCCATAGTTTGGCTATTGTTGATAATGCTGTTATAAACATTAGGGTGCATGTACCCTTTAAAAGCTTTATTTTTGTATCCTTTGGGTAAATACCTAATAGTACAATCGCTGGATCATAGGGTCATTCTCTTTTTAACTTTTTGAGGAACCTCCATCCTGTTCTCCAGCGTGGCTGCACCAGTTTGCATTCCCACCAACAGGGCAAGAGGGTTCCCCTTTCTCCTCATCCTCGACAACACCTGTTGTTTCCTGACTTGTTAATTTTAGCCGTTCTGACCGGTGTGAGGTGGTAGCTCATTGTGGGTTTTATTTGTATTTCCCTGATGCTGCGTGGTGTGGAGCACCTTTTCATGTGTCTGTTACGCATCTGTATGTCTTCTTTGGAAAAGTGTCTGTTCATGTCTTCGGCCCATTTCTTAACTGGATTATTTGGGTTTTTTGGGTGTTGACTTTGATAAGTTCTTTATAGATTTTGGATACTAGCCCTTTATCAGCTGTGTCATTTGCAAATATCTTCTCCCATTCCATAGGCTGCCTTTTAGTTTTGTTGATTGTTTTCTTCTCCGTGCAGAAGCTTTTTATCTTGATGAGTCCCAATGGTTTATTTTTGCTTTTGTTTCCCTTGTCTCTGGCAACGTGTCTAGTAAGAAGTTGCTCCGGCTGAGGTCACAGAGGTTGCTGCTTGTGTTCTCCTCTAGGATTTTGATGGTTTTCTGTCTCACAATGAGGTCTTTGATTGATTTTGAATTTATCTTTGTGTTTGGTGTAAGAAAGTGGTCCAATTTCCTTCTTCTGCATGTTGCTTTCCAGTTTTCCCAACACCATTTGTTGAAAAGAGTGTGTTTTTTCTATTGGATATTTTTTCCTGCTTTGTGGAAAATTAGTTGACCATATAGTTGTGGGTCCATTTCTGGGTTCTCTTTTCTGTTCCATTGATCTATATGTCTGTTTTTGTGCCAGTACCATACTGTCTTGATGATTACGGCTTTGTAATAGAGCTTGAAATCCGGAATCATGATGCCTTCAGTTTTGTTTTTCTTTTTCAGGATTGTTTTTGGCTATTCAGAGTCTTTTGAGGTTCCATATAAATTTTAGGATTGTTTGTTCTAGCTCTGTGAAAAATGCTGGTGGTATTTTGATAGGGATCGCTGTAGATATGTTTATGAGAGATAGTGGCCTATAATTTTCTTGTCTTTGTCCAATTTCTGTCTCAAGGTTATGTTGGACCCCGACAAGACTTGAGAAATGGTTCTGCTCACTATATTTTCTGAAAGACTTTGTGTAGTATTTGTATTATTTCTTCCTTAAATGTTCGGTAAACAGTGAAACCATGTGGGCCTGGTATTTTCTTCGTGGAGAAGTTGTCTGGAACAAATTCAATGTACTGGATGTGTATAGGACTATTTTGATTTTCGATTTCATTTTATAGGTTCTACACTGTGGTAATCAAGAATTAATGGAGTGGCAAGATGGCCAAGAAAGAAGAGAGAGAATGTTTCCATGAGATCCATCAGTTCCTGGAGGAGACCTATCCTATTTTCCCTGGGGGAGAACAGGGACATCAGGCACTAGGGAAACGTGTTCTATGGGAAGACGGGGAATTCACCGGGCCTCACTAGGACTTCCCGGTGATGTTTTACAACAATGGATGAACCATCCTGTGTTCTGAGTACAAGCTCACAGAGAAACCTCAAAACTTAATCGGCATCCCAGAGAAGCACCATATTTGGTAGACCAAGAGGCTGCAGATGCTTTACAATCATTACGGTACTAGCTAACTTTCTTGGTACAGCTGTGTGTGTGTGTGTGTGTGTGTGTGTGTGTCTGTCTGTCCTCAATATTTGAGTCTGCCAAATATGGTGCGAAGATGCCTTCCAACCTGTGAGAATCTTATATACTACACTGATATTACACTTTTCTGTTTCTGTCTCCTGTGAGTTTGTTTATCATGAATTGGTTTCCTGGAGATAGATTGCCTCTAGGTATACTGACAGAATCAAGCTTCAGGCTGTGAAAGCAACGAACAGACTGCAGATTTCAGTGATACCCCTCCCCCCCACACACACATACACACATACACATAGTAGGTACCACTCCCTTTTGAAGGCCTGACATGCGATCTCGCCAGGCACAGGGTGGCTTGAGGTGGGTGCAAGAAATGAGGAGGGGCCGGCTCCAGGGCTGAATCCCACATGCATATGTCTCTGGGGTACTGCGTCTGTGTGACCCTGTCCCGGTCACCACGCTGGACTTGCCAGGAGCCTCCTGCCGCACCCTCCACAGGGACTCTGGCCCACTCCAATTCATGCTCCAGGCCGCCGCCGGATGGAACTTTCTGACACAGAAATTTGATCTTACCATCACCTCCTTCCTTTACGTGCCTGCCCAACCGAAGTCCCTTCATGGCTTCCCGTTTCTCTCAGGGTAAGGACCCAAGTCCTTAAGATGGTCCAGAGCCTGCCAAGTCTGGCCGGGCCACTGCATCCTCAGAGCGTAGCACACAGCAGATGCTTAGTGAATGAATGGCATCCTTAGGTGACGAATGCTCGGAGTGCCATCCTAATACCCTCTCAGTTTGTGGTGCAGATTAAGTGAGTAACGCCGGTGAAAGTGCTCCCTAAAGCGGTAAAGCGCTACAGAGCCCTGTGCGCGTGTTCACCAATGAACTGGAACGTGGGAAGGATGGAAGGGGAGGGGACAGGCCCGGGAGCGCGGGCGCCCCCGTGTGGCGAGGCCGGGCCGGTGCGGCGGCGGAGGCGGCTGGGAGGTGGGAGGGTGGGAAGCCAGCGGCGCCCAGGCTCTCAGCGCTCCTGGGCCTGCCCCGGCAAGCTCGGCTTTGAAGGCTGCTCCCGCCACCGCCCCTCCTCCCCCCGCCCCAAAGGCCTGTTTCATGCCCAACGCTGGGATGGGCTTTGTGTCTGCCCTCGGACTTCCGGCAGCCTGCAAAAGGGGACCTGAGTTCGGTGTCTAGTGAGCATCTGGGGGTGGCAGGGGCCTGAGCTCTAGAGGTTCTGTGGAGCATGGGAGGAGGGGCGTGGGGAGGGCGAGGACCAACCTGAGCAAGGAGGCTAAGGGCTGTTCTGACATCCACCGTCCAGCCAGGCACCGGAAAGACAAAGATGGTGTTCGTTCTCAGTGGCAGTCCCGCTAGTATCCGCGGGTGGTGTGCTTTATACTGGGCTCTATGCTGAGCCCCATTCATTAAGTGTCTTGGTTTCTGTCTCTGGGTCTGCTTCCCTGCCCTGGGTCCCCTCCCCTCTTTGCAGGCAGGCATCATATAGTCTTAATTCATTCCCCATCTCTAACACCAATGACCACCCAGGACAGCGCAGGATTGAAAAGTCTTGCTGAATGAGCAAATATACTCATATAATGCTCACAAGGACCCTCTGTCTTGGGAGGGGGCCTATTATTTTCATTTCCCTAATGAGGAAACTGGGGCCCGGGGAGGCCACCTGCCCAGGATTATGCAGCCAGACGTGAGCAGGTGCAGGGGAGCTGGATAGATAAGATGCGCTTCTCGTGGGAGTTCCCCAGAGCTCCATGGGCTCTAGCTGGCCAGCTCCAGGGCAGGGAGCCCACCCTGACCCACGGGCCCCCAAGCACTGCAGTGTAGGAGTGGCTGGCTGTGCCTGGCAGTGAGGGAGCAGTCACGGGGGTGATGAAGCTGCATCTCGCGTTCTGAGCTCGGGGAAAGCTGAGCAGTAGCTTCAGCCTAACTCAACCTAAGATGCCCAGCTCCCCCTTAGATCAATGCCCTAGGCAAGCCCGCAGTTGGAGCACGTGGGCAGAGCAGATAAGAACCGGGGGAGGCCCACTGGTTACACAGGTTGAAACCAAGAATGGCCGGGACTTGGCCTGGACATTTAAGAGCCGAGGACTGAGCAAAGCCTGGGTTGCCTGCTGTGTCCACAGTGTCCATCGGGACAGCGGTGTCAGGCTCTGGAAAGTAGGACCAGTCTCTGGATGGTCATCTGAGCACCCCAGGAACAGTCCCTTCCTTTGCCTTCTATCACTGAAGGTGGCCCAGGCAGAGATGGTTTCCGTGCCATCATGGATTCATCCTCCACCCAGGAAGTCCCTCCTGTTATCCAAACACAGTGCCTCCTGCTGGCGTTAGCTCACTCATCAGGTTCTGACCTAGAGGTGATAAAGACTGGCTCTCCACTCTCCTCCCTGCCCTTGGCCCAGGGAAGATTGTCGTAAAGCTGAAGAAAGGAAGTGTTCTCGAACATCAGACTTGAGGTCCAGTTGGCCCTTTCTTGAGGTTCAGGAATCTGGCAACCAGACAATGGCCTAAAGCCCTACAGCTCAGCCTGACCAGCCCCGGGAGTGACCCATTAGGCCGAGTAGTTTGGCATGCCAGGGCCACGTCCTGGAATCCCTTATCCATCACAGACATGCAGGAACACGCCGACACGCGGACTGGCCCTGCCAGTGTCACACTGTGAGGGGTCCCCGCAGTGGGGAGCCAGGGAGGCAGCTGAAGCCTGTGTGCTAAGACGCTGGCCTGGGGGCCTGGCCTCCTGGGGCTGGCTCTAGCATGTTCTGAGGTGAGGTCCCACCCTCGTTCTTGGGGACAGGATCCCAGCCCAACCAGGCCACACCCACACCAAGGGACGGGAATCAAAGCAGGACCCAACCCCTGGCCGCCTATCCTGCCCAGCAGGCTCCCGAGGAGGAGGGGACAGCTCTGCTGCCCCTTTTAGGGGGAACAGAGAAAGGGAGGGGCGATAGCAGAGGCAGCTCTCCTGAACTCAGCTCAGGAACCGGAGTGGCTCACAGATGCACGAGCCTATGCTCACCCTCTTCTCACGACTAATCCCCTAGCGATCCTCCTGGGAGAACCAAAAACAACGCGGAAGAAAAGTGGGTGCCATCGGGAGCCTGCTGCAGCCGTCCTGGTAGGGCAGGGAGGGCCTCGAGGAAGGCCAAAGCAGGAGGGGCCAGGTCTGAGAGTCTTGGAAGAAGCACACCACGTACCCGAGCCCTAGCCTGGGCGCAGGGCAGTCGGAGCAGTGCCTGAGCTCTGGGATGCAGAAGGAAGTCCCACAGCCCCGTCTCGGGCTGCCCTTTGCTGGTCCTATCTTGCCCAGGTCACTTGGAGTCACCAAGCCTATGAGCTCCTCTTTAAAATGGAAGGGAGACACCCCACATCTGCTCCAGGTGCCTGGTCCTGGGCGAATGGAGGGAAAGTGGCAGAGAAGGGAAACAGGAGGGCTGGCAACCCACCTCTTCCCTCTTCTGGTTCTGCCTCAGTGGCCTGAGTTGGGCTGGCCAGAGAACGAGGTGTGGCCAATCAACTCTCTACATGCCCTGCCTGCCAAGTCTGCCATGCCCCCCTCCCATCCCCTAGATGAACTCTAGCTCCCACCTACTTCATCTCAGGAATAAACACAGAATAAACACTCAACAGTCCCAAGCTCACTGCTTTTCGTGGAGGAGAGTGGCAGAAAGCCGTGTTGAACCTGTGCTGTGTAGGTCTGTACTAGCTTCGAGACTGTGGGCCTGACGGAACCCCTCTAAGAGTGGCCAACCTTGATCTGGCTCCTAGAGCATGCCAGATATTAGGAATAAGCACTTTGCCCCCAACCTGGCAGCAACCCTCTGAAGTATCCCATTTCACGGGTGAGAAAACTGAGGGTCCAAGAGGTTGTGTAAACTGCTCGGCCACGCAGCTGGTAAGCGGCAGAGCTAGAAGGGGGACAGTCCCACACTGAAGGAGGCATTGGACTATTTACCTCCCAGAGCTGCTGTGTCGAGCCGATGAGATCTCAGGTGGAAAGGACCTGCCCGGCACAGGTGTGAACTCAAGGAAGGTTCCTGCGGGTTGGGCCCCATCACCTTTTTAAGGGAACCAGACTGTGGTTCCTCATTCTGACCACAGGGTGTCTCCACGCCCCTGCTCAACCAGCCAACCCAGGGCCCTGGCCGCCTTTGACACAGCCCTTCATGGGTCTGGCCTAAATCCTCCCTGCTAGTTAGCAGATCTCCCCCATTTGGTCTTTAGGGGAGACGGGCCCTGTGACTGTTGCAAGCACAAGGTCTGTCACCCTCCATACCGTACCTTACTGGGTTGAGCTGAGTGGCCTGGAGCAGATGTCCCTAACTGTGTGGCATCCTGTGGACCCTGGGTGGTGGGTGACCTCCTCAGGGTCCCATGCCCCCTCTGTGTCTTGTCAGCAACTCGAGAATCATGGTGCAAGGAGCTTTTTGGAAATCCTGCGTGCGCGTGTGCACGCACACACACACACTCCCACACACATACCCATTGGGCCTTGACCAGCCTGGAGAGAGGCTCATACCACCTGCTCCAGTGACCCCTCCCCAGTCTGGCCCAGTAACTGGTGACCTGGGTACTGCTTTCTAGTCTCCCCCAACCCAGGTTCTCATGAACTTCTCCCTGGGAGGGTAATTAGAAGGCCATAATTATCTCCTTTTGGAAGATGAAATGAGGTTAAGTAGGTGAAAAATATTATGTAGGCTTTTTATTACAATTTAAACGTTGGTTGCCAAAGATAGGGAAACTGAGGCCCCACAAACCACACCGCATGCCAGTGGTGGCCGCAGGGGAGAAGCCCGGGCCGCCTAATCCCAACCTAGCGATTCTGCCAAGAAATCACATTTGGCTTTGGAATGGCTCCCTCCCTGTGACCGTAGTGCAGGGGTTTGAAAGGGGTGCAGAACAGAGATCCGGGGGGAGAGAGGAAGCCAGGGACGAAGGGGTTAAGGGGGGCCTGGAGCTGGATGGCTGTAGGCTATTAACAGACCAGTAGGAGAGGAAGAGGCCAGAGAGGGGGTCTGGCTTTGATTAGGTCCCAAGGCCATCTGGAGAGTCAGACTCTGGAGATCGGTTGGGCTTATAGGGGGCAGATGGCATGAATTATAGGGGCTTTAATGGGGAAGGGGCTCTCCCCATAGTGCCTCAGAAAGGGGTCAGGTGGGGCCTCTTCCCTAGCAGGCTGAACCAACGGCACCAGCTCCCGCCCCTGCTGTGCCTTCCTGCCCACGGTGCGGTTCCCCCTCCTCCACACCCCACAGTACCCACCCCTGAGGAGTCTGGAGGGTGTGCCATCACCGTAAGGAGGAAGAGACCCTCTGCTCTCTCTAGAGCAGCCACACAGCACGTGGTACTAGCCAGGAGCCACCATGCGGGCGGTGGGTGAACTACCATGAGGCCCAAGGAAACTCGAGCGGCCAGCCTGCCCCGGGCTAACTGCAGACCTCAGACTGTAACCAGCCAGATCCCAGAGGCTGAGTA
The DNA here is from genome assembly GCF_017311325.1 of Ursus maritimus. Classification (NCBI taxonomy): domain Eukaryota; kingdom Metazoa; phylum Chordata; class Mammalia; order Carnivora; family Ursidae; genus Ursus; species Ursus maritimus. The sequence continues at coordinate 47,876,372 of NW_024424008.1, read as the reverse complement.
GCTCGGAGCCCATCCAGCCCAAACGCTTCCACAGGGGCCCAAGGCCACACAGCTAACCGCTCCGTGCTGGAGCGGAATCTTAGACCCCCAACTCTTGAACCTGTCCCTTTTGGTGACCACACCGCAGCACCCAGCTTCTCTGGGTCCCAGTTTCCCCTCCTAACCAACAATTCCCGTCTGGCCTCCCCCACAGCTGAAAGGAAATGAAATGCTGGCTGCAAAAGGGTTTGAAAAGTTGGGTCCACCACCCAAACGATCTCAGCATGAGCGCAGTTGGGTGACCAGAGCTGGGAAGCCCATGGAGCCCCCTGGGGCAGGCCAGCTAGCGGCTCTGCTCTGAGAGGAGCCCAGCTGACACCCCCTGGCACCCGCAGTCCCCCTTCAGTGTGGCTCTGCTCAGGGGAAGCAATGCTCAGCCCGAGCAAACATCGTTACGGGGAGGGGCCATTCTGGAAAACAAAACCAAAAAAAACAGCCCTCTCTTCCCACGTCCCCAAGCCAAAGATGATTTCTCATCACGGGGGGAAGTATGCCCCCCACACTGGTGTCCCAGATGGGGAACGGGGGGATGCAGGGTTGACAACCCATTCTCCCACCACTTTGGATATAATCCTGGCTAGCCAGAAGACAGCCTGAGCAACGCCTCCCACCCGAGGTATGTTTCTCTCCCTTAACAATTCCTCTTCTACAACTCTATCCCTCTTAGATTTCCGCAGGCGTGTGTATGGAAGGCTGTCCATTACAGTTCTGTTCATAATAACTAACGACTGTCATTAGGGGGTGGGATAAATACATTATGGTATAACCATGCTATTTAATACCAAGCAAGGAATGAAACAGATGTATATACCTATGTAAATAAATACCTGATCTCTAAGATACACTTCAGAGCAAGTCAGGGGGGCTGATAGAACGTATAGCTCTTGATCTTGGGGTCATGACTTCAAGCCCCATATTGGGTATAGAGCTTACTTCTTTAAAAAAAATCAAAGAACAAATCATATAAGGAAGAGTATGTATAATACGTTCCTATTTACCACCAAAAAAAAAAAAAAAGGAGGTGTATACAAAGCATAGAAAATTTCTGAATGACACACAAAAAGCTGTTACTAGTCACTGCTGCCCGGTTGGGAGACAGGTTGTCCGCGGTAACAGAGGACTTACTTTTCAGTATCCTCCTAGGTTGTCCGCGGTTGTCCGCGGTTACTTTTCAGTATCCTCCTAGTTTAGTATTTGTAGAAGTGCTGCTTGTTCGGTGAAATGAAGGAGGGAAAAAAAGGCAGACTAGAAAAATAACTGCTTGGGCTCAGCCACATCTCTCAACTCCGTCCCCTTTCCAATTTCCAAAGTTTTACCCCTGCTTCCTTGCCACCCGGCTGCGACCCGCGCCACACCAGAAGGGTGTTGCCACTGTAGCCACAGTCCCGGGGGGCAGCCACCCTTCATTCTGCAAGGACCAAGGCCTCCCTTTCATGCCCAGCTGTAACAGGCATACCAGGACCTCAGATGATTGGAGGAGGGAAATTGCCCCAGGTGGGAGCCATGGGAGCAAGCCAAGGGGCTTGGTTTCCTATTAAGTGCTGGAAGGAGTGGCAGTTAAACACCAAGCTTCAAAGAGCCTAGGATTTTCAAAAATCGCTTTTGGGGAATATGCAGCTTTTATTGGAGGTGTCAGACATTAATGAGGGTTCTGGATCTTTCCCAGCCTGAAGAGCCCTCTCCCTCTCTTCCCCACCCCCACTCCTTCCAGCAACCAGCTAGCCCCCCTTTGATGAACGGAGAGAGCCTGAATGTTCCAGGGGTATTCCTGTCCCACTCCTCAGCCCACCTCCCTCTGCCCTCTTCCCTTCTAGAAGAAGGAGCGGAAGCTGAGAGGATCCAAGGGGAGGGGAGTGGGAACCCAAGGGAAGGGCTGGGGGGCAGGTTCAGACAGAGGCGAAAAGGCCAGCCTTGCTTACCTGCTCCTTTGGAAAAGGTTTCATGGCCAATGATTAGGAATTCTGAGGCTTGCCCGATGCCAGTTGGATGAAACCCTCAACACACAATTGTTCCCTCTGGGAAATGATTATGCTCTTAGACATTTTGAGATCCTTAAGCAGAAGGAATTGAGGGAGCTCCATTTTGTCTGAATACGTAGAGTTGCGACTGAGCCTTACTTGACCGCGTTGTTAATGCTAGCTCCTTTCCCTGTCTTGGAATGTACCTAGCATGCTTGAAAAGTAAGCAGGATGTCCAAAATAGAGGGGTGTCTGCCAATACTCTCTGAACAGAGGACACAGCAAAAATATTTGTAGGATGAATATATGCAGAAGTGAATGAGTTTCTTACCTTTATCTTTGTTTACAACACGAAGGCATGAGATTAGACATTAGAAATTGTATATTGGATGATGTTAGATATGTAAATTAGACATTAGAAATTAGTCCTGTTAGTTAGGCATTGGAGCCTCTGAAAAGACTATATATATACCATGAGTTCTTAAAGGAGAGGATCCTTGTTTTACTTATCTTTCAATACAGGATGGATGGAGGGAGGGAGGGATGGAGGGATGGATGGTTGTGTGGAGGGGTACATAGTCTCATGATCACTGAGATACAGGGTAAGTAATCTATATAAGACACTAAGACAACAATACATCAAAAGTTAGTCTGGGGGCACCTGGGTGGCTCAGTCGGTTAGGCATCTGCCTTCGGCTTAGGTCATGATCTTGGGGTCCTGGGATCAGAACCTACATTGAGCTTTCCGCTAAGTGGGGAGTTTGCTTCTCCCTCTCCCTCTGTGCTCTCTCTCTCTCTCTCTCTAATAAATAAATATTTTTTAAAAAGTCTGCATAAGGCAGGAGGAGGAACAAGATGACCTATTGGGTCTGTTTCTACAGCTGGAGTGAATATTCAGGAATATTTGCACCGAGACTCTGAGCATATGATGTTACTCAGGTTTCTCAGAAGTTCTTCCTCACCAGCCTCTGAGCAGCCAGCAGGGAATTCAGCCTCTCCCCTGAATGGGTACGTTGGAGTGGTCATCGCCAACACACCTGGCTCCTGGATCCCTCTTCTGCTGCCAGTACGTGGTAACTCTACTTGGGAACCCACCAGCAGCCAGTGCTCCTCTAGTCTCACCTCCGAAAAATCCCCTGCAAGAAGGTGGGGGAAGAGTTCTGTCCTTTTCTCAGTGCCTTCTTCCCAGAGGGTGTCTCAGATCAAACAGAGAAGTAAAACGGAGATAGGCAAAGTCTATTTGTTCATTTCACTCCAGGATCGGGTAGATCTTAACAGCAATACAACAGTAGAGGAAAGTTAACTTGTTCATTTCCAAGTACCAACAAAGAAAGGAGGCGTCACAGCCACCGGCCTTGAGACACACTTCTGTCCCCTTCCCCTCCAGATCTCTTTGTCTCTCTTCTCAATTTCTCATCCTTTCCCTAAAGTCCCTTCCTTCAAGGACCAGTGTCCCTACTCCTTCCCTCCCCACAGAAAGCTCTCGTATTTATGGCCTCGAATTTAGCCAGATGCTTATGAAGACTCTTCTCTTGGCAGTGGTTGCTAGTGGGTCTCCCACGGGACAGCTGTGGCCAATGTCCTCATTAGCCAAGAAGCAAGCCTGTCTCCAGGCATGGTGAGCAATTGGTCTTTTCCCAGAGCCAACACAGTCTGCTCTCATAGGAGGAAGGGCTATTTTTCCTCTTAGCTTGTCTTTGACCCTGCCCTTATAAAACAATAACCCCAGCATTAATTTACCTAAGAAAGCATCACTCATTCCCGAGCTTGGCTTTCAGTAGAAGCGTTACCACATCAGTTGCTAAGTGTTCTCAGCACCTAGAATGACTAATTAGATTCCTTCTAATTTCTAATATCCCCTTGATGAAAGGTGGGGAGGCCACCAGGCAGTTCATTCTGCCATAAGAATTATCATCTAGAATTGTCCATCCAGCTAGACCCTGTCTCTAACCAGGGTACAGAGAGGATACTGTTCCCATTATATCACCAGTGGGATCCTGGTGGGGGGAGGGGGGCAGTGCATCCAAACATCCCTGATTCCCCTGGTGGACATTTACGAACAACGTGACCCCTTACAGTCCGCCAAGCGTGTTAACGTGTGTTATCTCTTCTAACCCAACTCCTGGGAGGATGGTAGTATGTTATCCCTATTGCCCAGTTAAGGAAAAAGCAACTGAGGTTCAGAGACGTGCCCAAGGTCATATAATTGGTAAAAGACCAAGTCAAGCCAAGAACACAGGCCTCCTGATGCTCCTGCTTTCTCCCAAAATGTTCTATTCCCACCCAGACGCCACTCTTAGTGCAGACATTGCTACTGTGCGTGGGAAGAGTTACAAAAGCCTTTCCCTCTTCCCGAGCGAGACAGGGCTGGATGCTGGAGGCCCTGAACCTGCAGGGAAGCAAATGCTGGCATTTCTGATCTTCCTCTGCCTAGAAGGAAAACAGGCCATGAACAAAGACAGCCCATTACACCATCCAAAGCGGAGAGAGAGGAGGAAGGGGAAGAGAAGGAGGGGAAAGGAAGGGAAGGGAAGGGAAGGGAAGGCCAGTTAGCAATCCTCTAAGGATTTCTGCAAAATCACACACACCCCAACACACAAAGCACACAGACACAGACACACATGCCCTGCATATCCGTAGGAGGGGGTAATGGAATGAGCACAGGCTTCAGAGCCAGGTGGACCTGGTCACTTTTCCAGCTCTAACATTACTGGCTGTGGGTCTGTAAGTAAATCACCAGATCTTTCTCAGTCTTTGGTTTTTTCATCTGCACAATGCGGGAAGTGAAGCCCATCCCAAAACCGCAGAAAGCTCAAGAAAAATGCGGAGCCAGAGGCTGGAGGAGAGGGGAGTAGGGGGATCTGAGCAGAGGGAGGCAGGGAGGCCCTGACGGGAAAATGTTTGAGAACCTCCGATAAGCATCTAAGAAGTCCTATTGAAGAAACCATTCTCTAGAACTCACAAACCCCAGAAGAAAGTTCAAATTCTTTTCTCCTTACGATTTTGATACCAAGCCCAGCTCCTCTCCCTCTTGAGAATCCTTTCCTTCCATCCCCACCCTAATGTGTCCTCCGGACTTGGCAAGAGGGCTCTCCCAGCTGCCTCTCCTCGGCCACGCTTCCCTCTGCCCTCACCCCCAGCTCCTGCACTAGAACCAAAGCCAGCTCTCTCCGGATGGGCAAGCCTGAGACAGACCTGAGCCTCCCGACCCCAGCTGGCCTCCCTGCAGCCCACCGCAGACACAGTAGCCGAGAGGAAGGAGGCTCACACACAGAGAGGCCGATGGCGGGACTTGGAGGGGTCAGCCTGGAATGAAGCTTTGAAAAGGTCCAGGGTGGGGAAGGGCCAGGTCCACTGTCCTCATTTTGCTGGCCTAGGCCAAGGCTAAGGGCAAAACTGAGAGGCAGACAGCGAGGTTATTGAGCCAGACAAACGTGGCTGAGTCCAGAGCCATGCTCAAGGGCAAAGGGAGGTGGAGGTGGTGCTGAGGCCCGGAAGACACCGTGGGCCAGAGAAGGGAGCAGGGGGTGGATACGGTGGACGGTCTGCAGCCACAGGAGGCCCTGGGCATCCCCGCAGTGGACTGAGTCAGCCACCCAAGCTGGAGGCATGGAGAGGGCAATTGGGCCGGAACAGTCCTCTTCAGAAGCAAGTGCAGGCAGGGCGCTGGGTAGGACAGAGACCGAGGCAGCTCAGTCAGGGAGGCCCCGTGAGAAGCTGAGGCGGTAGCGGGCCCAGCGTTCTCGCGCCGTTCCCAGCGAATGATGCCCACGGCAGCTTTGATCCCAGCGGCAGCGTGGCCCAGCATCATGGGGGCGGGCAGCCTCTGTCCAGGGAGCCAGCCCCTCTCCACTTCTGCTGCCTCATTAAAATGGACCCTCCCTCCCCACCCCTTCCTTGTGCAACATCCTAGACTCTCCTCTGCCCCCGGCTTCCCCACGACACCCCACCCTCACACTCCCTCTCCTATTCCAGCCTGCTGAGATCAACCGCTCAGCCTGTCTTCGGCCTGAGTCAGCAAGCGGGCAAGCTGCCTCCTCCAGGCCTAGAAGGGCAAGAATGGACACCCTTTGAAGGCTTCTCCTTGACAGCCTGGTTCTCCTCCTGGCTGTGCGATCTGGAGCTTTCCACATCATCTCTCTGTGCTTCATCCCTGCAGGGAAACGAGGAAGGTTCTTGCCAGCCCCTTTGCTCGGCAATTCTTCTTGCAGTATTAGTAGGGCTGGGATCTCCTGCATTCTAGACACAGAGCCGAGGAGCCTGCAAGGCAATTGAAGTTCAGAGAGGTTAAAGCGATTACCGAGGATTGCACAGCTGAATCTAGACTCTGATCTGTTTGTCTCCGGCTGGATAACAGCCTCAACAAGCATTGGCTGATTTGCTGCAATGAATGTTCTGACAGTGACAGACGGGAGAAACTCAGTGGGGTTAGCTGGCTAAAACAGCTCGGGGTCCCCAGGGCCTGGGGCTTTCGTGATGTTTCCCCCAGCATGGAAGATCTCCCCAAAGGTGGCTGAGCCTATTCCCAGAATCTCTGATGACTGCGTGCACCCACCTTGGACCCTCTCTCTCTGTCCCACTTGGAAAAGCACAGCTGTGCATATTGGCCACAAATAACAAATATGGCAGCGGTGGGGGGGAGGGCACCCACCGCACTGCCCTCTGGGAGATCCAGCCCTGCAAACAGCCTCTGAGTCCTTGTGCGGGGACAGGCAAGGGGAAAGCAGCCCAGCTCTTGCTTCCTTCTACACCACCCCAGCAGCCCAGAGCCTGCGTCGGACGCCTAGGCTTTGGAGGTCCTGGGCTTGCTGGGCACCGAGTCAAGGCCTCATTCAGGGGAAAGTTGCCACCACCAGGCTTGGGCCCCAGCTTTCTCCTGTTAATTGAGATAATGACCCAACTCTCAGGGCTGCTTTAGCTTGAAAGGGGCTTTGAGATGCTGGGATGAAAGGCACCGAGTTGAGTACAAAGCCAGCTCAGGCTGTCCGGGGAGTGGGAGGCCTGGCCCTGGGCCTTCTCCAGCCCCCGTGCTGAGTCACTTCCTCCTTCTTGCTTGGATTTCGCCTCAGTAATCCAGAGACACTGGACTCTCCTTTCAGGACAGTTAGGCAGTGGGGTGGGGTGGGGTGGGGAGGTCTTCCCGGAGAGCGTATGCAGGACACAGGCCAGGCATGAACCTCAATTCACAGCCACAGGGGCCCCCGCCTGGGACGTGTGCTGGTCTAGATGCTGGTGGGGAAGCTCCCATGAATTTATAGTGTTATGACTCTCTCTTCGCATGGTTGGGGAGGGTGAGGTGGCTCAGGGATGGGCATCCTTTTGTTACACCCGAAAACAGTAAGGAGCAAAGAGGTAAGGAGGTTCCCAAGGTTTCCCAGCACATCTGAGGAGAGAGCAGATCTGAAGCCTTCTGACCCCCTGTGTCCTTCCCCCAGAGGGAGGCCAGACCCCAAGTTACTCGTTCTTTTATACTTAAGGTCCCCTACAAGTTTCTTAGCCCTGTGTTTGGGTTGCCAGCACCTACACGGGCTTTGCCTCCAAGGAATGTCTTCTCCTGGTCGACCAGTATCTCTTCAGTACATGGAAGGATCGCTAGATATTTCAGAGTGAAGAAAAAAACCTGAGGCTTGAGCAAGGGAGTAAGGTCTTCTGGAAGGTCAGAGTGAAGAGGTGAGCATTGCCAAGGGCAGGATTCTGGTGTTGGCCTCTGCCCATGGCCTAGAATTGCAAAGTCCTCCAAGAGAGGCTCCTCCAGCAGGCCCTCAGTTGGCCTCCATGAGACTGAGCACCCCAAGCCAGGGGGCTTGGGTTCCCTTCACCTGGTGGATCTCAACTCGCCCCCCTCTCAAGAGGCCGGGTTTCCAATCCAGCATTCCCACAGGGAGATAATAGCCAGACCCCACTCTGGGCCAGTCCTATGCTACAGACAAACACGACATGCCTCCTGCCCTTAAAGAAGAAACATGAGTGGGCCACTGGACCAAGAGAGGAACAGACATGAGCTGGCAGGGAAGGAGCTGCAGGCATCGCACTTTGGGGGCTGAGGAGGAGGACTGAGTGAAAGCCCAGAAGGCTACTCACAGACACTTTGGAACCAGGCGCTCCCCTTTTCTTTGTTTAGGTATTACCCGCCCCCCCCTTCAAGGGGGTGGCATCCCTTAAGCCAGCAGGACCTAGCTGAGCTCAGATGGTGCTCTGGGTGGTTCTCCCCCTGCGACCTTTCTCATCCCTGGACACCCGAAGAGTGTGGGGGGGTGATACCACCGGCAGCCAGTGGGTCGTGGGTTCATAGACACCAAGTGTTAGAACAGCCCTAGCCAGAGCGTGTACTTCCAGACGTGCTTTGCAAACCTTGCTTGTTAGAAAGCAATGGGAGGGGTTTGCGTGATGGGGAAGCAACTCTCGGAAGGAAGGCAAGGGTAAGGCCCGGAACCACCAGCTGAGGGAGACTGTGTAAGGACTTCAGGGGAGGGCTGTCCAGGTGGCTGGGAGCAGCCTGCAGTGACCGCTCAGGTCTCCTAGGGCTTGGGCAGGGCTGGAGGCTGCAGGCGGCACACAGGACCCAGAAGGAGCGAGTGTGAGGGAGAAACCCCGCAAAGGGTTTGTTTTTCTTATTTTTCTGGGCTTGGGGCTCACTCCTCCTGGCACTGGTCCTTCCTGGGGCCCCAGCTCCAGCTTGTTAGTTTTAACTGGAACAATTTCCTTTGAACTCAGCTTGAATTAGCATCACCATGGCGATGGATCCGAGTTTTCCCCGAGTCGACCTGGTCTTCACCCCTCAAGCAATTAGCTCCAAGGAGCAAAGCAGAGGGAGGAGGAGGAGGAGGAGGAGGAGGAGGAAGAGAGAAGATGAAAGGGGGAGGGTGGGGGGAGACACAGGGAGGGAGCAGGGGTAGGAGAAGGGGAAAGGTAACGGAGTAGGGGAGCGGGGAGAGGGATGGATGAAAGATGAGGAGGGGGTGGCGGGAAGCTGGAGGAGGGAGGAAGGAGATGAGGAAGTATAAGAGGGGTTCTCTGAGTGGTTGCTTCTCTGAGGCTGCCTCTACGTTCAGGGGCGGGCTGGGCTGCACCTGCCTGCGGGGAAGCAGGGAAGCGAGGGAAACAGCATCTATACCTTCCGCAGGTAGCCTGGGAGGCAAGGTGCACTGTTCCCACTTTCTTAGGGGAGAGCCGGCAGGTGAGCCCCTGGAGCAGTCACCCCCAGGCAGTAAGCCCGAATCCTGCAGGGACCAGGCTGGTCAGAGCCAGAACAGAGCCTCCAAGGCTGAGAACTGAGGAGGGGTCTCAGAACCCACGCTTACTTGCCCTGTGACCTCTGTAAATGGCAACGGGAGAGAGGGTCCATTGGGAGGACTACCCTGGCATGGTGGTCTCTGTGAGGTCATTGCTGGCCTGCCTGTGTGCTCCCTGGCTGGTTTGGGACTTTCGGGATGTTTTAGTCATCGGTGAGCTCCCAGACGCGAGCCCCAAGCCTGACGCACATAAGGCAGGCAGTAAGGATTTTTGCAAATAAAATAACAAGTGGGTGAACTATTTTTTTTTTAAATGGGTGGTGAGAGCAAGGAAAGGGGCATAGCAAACCAAAATCCTCCAGAATTTGATGGACTTGAGATTTCTTTTTTGTCCCACCTCCTCCAGGAAGTTCTCAGGGACTTGCTACTCCTCCTGCCACTTCCCCAGGCTCCTTACCCACCCCCCCAGGACCCTGAAATCACCCCCATCACTCATCCATCTCCCCAGCTAGGGACTGTGCCTCGTTCTCCAGCTCCTTGCATGCACCAAGTACCAATTCTGTGCTCTAAAAATGTCTGTGAATGCATGAATCTGAGTATTTGTGGAATGCTGGACCACCGTGCAGCTGTGGCCCGAGCAGGGCCAGGGGCCAGACTTCCAGAGGCCAGTCAAGGCGATCCCTGGGTGAAACAAATGTGGAAACAGAACTGGAGGTGCAGCAAGCCAAGTGAAAACCAGGGACCCCAAGAGGGTGGGGTCACAGGGACAGGGGTTCTGAGGAGCCCCATTCCTGTCTGCTCTCCAGAGAACTCAGGGGGAGAAGTATTTCTTAGGCCCTTGAGGGCACAGAGCATCTGAAGTAAGAAAAACAACGTCTGTCTCTTCTCAAAAGGAGTCAGATGGGGGCGCCTGCGTGGCTGCCTCGGTTGAGCCTCTGACTCTTGGTTTCGCTCAGGTCCTGATCTCAGGGTCTTGAGATGGAAGCCCGAGTCAGCTCCCTGCTCAGAGCAGAGTCTGCTTAAGGCTCTCTCTCCCTCTCCCTCTGTCCCTCCCATGCATTCTCTCTCTCTCTCTCTCTCTCAAATAAATAAATCTTAAAAAAAGAAAAAGGAGTCAGATGGGAAATGTGCTCTGTCAAAGGCTGTGTGGGACCTGCTGAACCGACCCTGAAGGAACAACCCAGGTGTGGCTCTACGGCCAGCAAGGGTGTATCCTCTTAGGACCAAGAATGGCCTCCAGGTGGGCTCGGCTGTCATGCTCTGGGGCTTGCTTTCTGTCGTCCCTGGGTGGTACCCTGTCGCCCCAGCAGCAGCACGAGCTCAGTGGGTTCAGCCGTCCAGGGCTTCTGAGCTGGCTGCCCTTCTGCCAGGCATCAGCAAGCAGCTGAACTCTCTAGGTCTCCAGCTCTCAGCCTGCAAGGTGGGGATAATGACAGCCCGGGCCCCCGTGGCGAGTGGTGAGGATCTGCTGAGACAGGGCTGGTGACGCCCCCAGCCCAGTGCCCGGCGTGCGGGAGAGCTCAGTCAGCCTTGGCTGGGATCACTTGGCCTCCCTCTGAGTCTGGTTTCCCACGTGTAAAAGGGAAGTAAAATCCTTTCCTGGCACCTTCGTTTCATCCACCCCCTCCCGGCCTCCACACAAAGAAGCATCTTCCTCTTCTGCGCGGCCCTCTATCCAGCGCCATCAGCGCTCCCATCTGTCCCAAGAACTGCCCTTTTCTCCCTCTGTCCGCATTTCTGGCCCTTAGCTCCCTTGACATTGTTCCACTTGCTCTCCTAACCTCCCTCCCGGCCTTCTCTTCTCCCAAGTCCTGCCTTGGGCCTCTCCGTCTCTCCCCCCTCCCCTTTCCTCCTCAGCTGCTCATTATAAAAAAGAAATCTTTCTAAATACGCCAAAAATGCACTCATCCCCCACGGACCCCAGTCTAGCACAAAGGGCTGGTTCTTTCTGGCTGCTCCATGTGGCCTCCTTCTTGCCCACTGCCTTTGAATCGTGGCCTCGTTCACATGACTGGAAGGGCTAACTGGGGATTTTCCCATGTGGCTGGGTGGGGAGGAGGCTGGGAGGGCCTGGAGTTGGCGGAAGGGGGTGGAAACAAGCAGGCTAGGATCTTCCCCAAGTTTGGTTTATCCTCCAGGGGACACTGCTTCCTTGCTCTCATGAATAACTCCTTGAAACCTGAAGAATTTCACTGGATTTGCAGGGAAGGATTCAAGTTAGAAATCGGGAGGACTGCGCCGGACCAGGCCACCAGGTAGATCAGGGCTCAAGGACAGGGTAGATTTGGCCTTTCCCTGGGGCAGGCTGGCAGTCCTTTGGCCTAGAGGCAGAGGAGGGGCTCCTCCCCACACCCCACGGCCACCCCGTGCTCTCAGTCCAGGGCCACGGTCCCCAGGAGCACTGACCCAGAGGGAGAGCGGCCCCTCCCGTCCAAAGCCAGGATGACCTCGTTCAGGAAAGAAAGACAGCTGACGCATTCAGGAATGGGAGAGGGAGACGGGGCAGAGGAGGGGGCATCCAAGGCCTTCTCCCAGGGGCTCTGAGACAGGCCCTGGGCTGGCTGGTGGAGGGCCTCTGACTGCCTGGCCCCAGGCTGTGGCCTTCATTTCAGGACCAGGCTGGAGAAGGCCTTGGCCTCAGCATTCCCTGCCTTCATGTCCCCTGGGGATTTCTGAATTTCCCACCGTCCTTCCAGCATTTTCCCTCAGCAACCTCCCCTCCCCTCCTCACCCCACCCCACAGCAGCTGGGCTGCTGGAAGTCAATGGTGTGCCTGAGTTAATCAAAAACTCCTGTACTTTGCCCTTGAATCAAGGCCATCGCTCCTGTGTCCCAGGGCAATAGGGTCAGCTTGCTCTCCACTGGCTTAAACAGTGTCAGAAGAGGAAAAGGTGGGGAGGAGAAGGGAACTCATGTCCAGCAAGGCCTCCTGCTGTTGTGCACCTACATGCAAACTCCAGTTTGCCCTTGAGAAACCGAGGTGCAGGGGTGCCTGGGTGGCTCAGTCGGCTAAGCATCTGACTCTTGGTTTCCGCTCAGGTCGTGATTTCAGGGTCGTGGGATCGAGCCCTTGTCCAGGCTCTGCACTCAGAGGGGGCCTGCTTGGGGTTCTCCCTCTCCCTCTGCCTCTGCCCCTCTTCCTGCTTGCGTGTGCTCTCTCTCTCTCTCAAATAAATAAATAAAATTGTAAAAGAAAAAAAGTAAAAGAAAGAAACTGAGGCATAAAGCCTTACAGAAACTTGCCCCAGATCTCACAAATGTGAAATGAAGGATGGAGAATACCTGGAGGTTTCCAGTGAAGTTCTGAGGGGGTTTCCAACCACAATTAGGTTAGAAACCCCAGTGATTGTTGAGTATGGACAGGAAGCTGAGAATGGGAGCTGGGAGAGCGGAGGGGGGTCTGTGTGCAGCCTGCACTTGCTGGCAGAGGGAGGGCCCCAAGGGGGATTGGGAAGGCCCACGAGGCTGGACATTTCTTTGGACCTGGTAGGCCACCCAGACAGCCCTGTGTACAGATGGGAGGGGACTAGAGAGCCCTCCAGGCCCAGGACTCCCCACAGCAGGAGCTCTGGGGCATCCTGGTCCGGCTTGAGGAGAGCAGGAGTTTGGGAAAGAGGGCTGGAGAGGCCGTGTTCATAGGTCTTATCCTCATGTGGGCCGGGTGGGGCCTTAAAATGGGTGCCCAGCAAAGCAAGGGGCACTTGGGGAGCACAGATCTAGCTCTGCTCCCTCTACACCTGCTTCCCTCCCCCACCCCACCCCCACCACCCGCCGACTGGGCATCCTGCCACTGCCCCAAATGAGCCCTCCTTCCCTGCTAGGCCCAAGTAAAAGTCAGGTCCTTTGCTTCTTTCCACGCTCTCTTTCCCACTTACCCTCTCCCCCTTCCTCGGCCTGCTCCCCTCCCCCACCCCCATCTGCCCTAAAGAGCAAATTCCTATCATGGCCAGGGAAGATTTGCTGGAATCTGGGAGGCCTGGTTTGGCTAACGGAGAAAAGGCAGCAACTGCAGATCCAAGAGGAGGTCTGAAGGAATGAAAGGGGCAGAAGGAGGGGTCAGCAATGGGGACAGAGACAGAGGCAGTCCTGGCAGGGGGAGGGGGAAGGCTCCTGGAGAGATATAGGGTGCAGGAACCAAAGAGGCAGGTCAGGATGGGGGGGGTGGTCCTCGGGTCCCCTGCTCTACAGGGGGGTGGCCACGGTGGTTGGGGACCCTGGAGAGGCACTTGGGTCCCAGCTCAGCCCACCGGGCTGTCTGGTGTAGGCTGCAGTGAGAAGCAAAAGCAGAGAGGGGCCGGAGTCAAGGGAGACTGAAGAGTCCGCAGAAGACAGGCAGCGCTCCAGGGGCTCCCCAGGAAGGCTGGCCAGGCTAACTCAGAGTGCTCACTCTGGCCGGCCCCTCTCCCAGCTCTCCTCCAGGCCTGTCTAGAAAACAGTCTCAAGTCCCAGCACCAGGCTGGCTGGCCCCTTCCACCACCAGCCAAGGTTAACCCTTGTACCACCGGACAGCTTCCTCCTGTCTCAAGCCCCACCTGGCACCTCTAGCCGTGGCTCCTAGCATCCCACACACAGTGGCCCTCCTCTGCCTGCCCAGCCAGCCCCTGGAGCCCCTTCCCTGTCCCCAGTTGGCTCCACACGGACCCGGCCTCCAGTACTCCCAAGAGCCTGGCGGTCCTACCTCCCCACATGGCCTGAGCATTGGGACCCGGGAAGGGAGGCAGCCTGGGCCTGGCCCAGTCAGCCCTAGAGAAACAGGCTGAGAGGGTCCAGAGTGTCAGAGCAGAAGGGCCCTGACAGCCCCCCAGTCCCCCCACCCTCTATCAGGAGACCACCAAGGCCTAAGGCACACAGGTGCAGAGGGCAGCTCAGGCTGACCCAGGGAGGAGGAGAACCAGGGTGCCCAGAGCCAAAGAGGAGGTGAGGGGCAGCCTCTATCAGGGAAAGAGCAGAGGATGGGGAAGGAACAGGGGCATTCCCAGGCTCCAGAAAGTACCTGGTTCTTCCAGGGGAGGGCAGGCCGAGACTGTTTGCTGAAAGGGCAGGTGTTGCTTGACGCAGAGACTGGCTCAGGGTGGGTTTCTGTAGGAGGCTGAAAGTGAATCCCACCTTCCGTGTGCACTCACGGCGTGTGTGGGTGTGGGTGTGCTGAATCCGCAGGTGTCCTGCCTCTCTGCGGATAGAGGCGTCACACATGCGGGTCGGGTCCCAAGGTGCCGGCCCCAAGTGTGTAAGTGGGCCTCTCTACCCCGAGGAGCCGTGCTTGCGAGTGTTCTCCCAGCGTGCTGGCACACCCGAGTGCTTGTGCGTCACGGGCCTGCCTCTGTATGTCAACCGGCACGTTGGGTCCAGGAGTGGATCTGCACGTGTGGGTGCGTGCACACCGGGAGCAGCAGAGGGCCGTCTACAGGAAGAACCCACCGCGCTGTGACAGTCCTGCACAGAGAGGGAAGCACCAACGTGCTCCCAGTTCCAGAAAGCTCCAGTTCCTGAGTTTCCAGCTGTCCCAGCTGCACCGCACAGATGTGTGTGCTCTCTGCTGCAGCCATAAACAGACCTCCCAGGATTTTTCCAGAGGAAACAGAAATATTTTGGTGTCTGCTCTGGGCAGTGGGCTAGGGAGTGGGGAGGGTGCTTGAGAATAGGGCTTCAAAACGAAGGGATCGTAAATCAAAGGAAAGCTGAAGAGCCAAGGGTATCCCCCAAAAGGGCCAGCAGAGAGGGTCGGGCTCTGGTGGCTTCCAAGCCGAAATAAAGCCCCAGCTACCACCCAGGAGCATGAAGTCCCAGCTGCCCGGGTCCCCAGGACCCCAGACCACCACTGCTCCACCTTTCCCGGGGCCGTCTCTCTGTGAAGGTGCAAGTCCCTCATGGGGCCCATGGCAAGTGCCCCACTGCCTCCTGGGAGATCACAGGAGCACACCTCCGTACCCTCCACAGCACACCAAGGAGACAGCATACACACGCATGTGCACCAGCCACCGCTGCCCTGCCACCCACACAGCCAACCACACGCACGTCATCACCACCACACACACACACACCATCACCACAAACCCAACCACACACACGTCATCACCACCACACACACACGGCATCACCACACATACACATACACACACACACATGCCATCACCACACACAGACTCCATCACTACCCACACACATACACACACACGCCATCACCACACACACACACACCATCACCACATAGACACACACACACACACATGCCATCACCACACACACACACACCCACCATCACCACATAGACACACACACACATGCCATCACCACACATACACATGCACATACACGCCATCACCACACACGCACACACACGCCATCACCACACACCCAACCACACACGCGGCATCACCACACACACACATGCCATCACCACACACACACACACACACACCATCACCCACACCCAACCACACATGCGGCATCACCACACACATACATGCCATCATCACACACACACACACACACACCATCACCCACACCCAACCACACAGGCGGCATCACCACACACATACATGCCATCATCACACACACACATACACGCCATCACCACATACAGCATCACCACACACACACATACACACACACCGTCACCACACACACATCATCACACACACACACGCTATCACCACATGCACACGCACACACCATCACCACACACACACAAGAGCACACATGCCATCACCGCACACACACACACACACACACACACACACACCCTATGCCGATACTTCAGACACAGCCACAGATACCACACAAACACTCCCACTGCACACAGACTCAACAATATACTCTGGCAAAGTGCCCCCCCACCCCCACCACGCAGTGGTCCCACACACCCAGCCCCTACTCTTCATCAAAGTATATAAACCAGGAGAAAATTTCCCCCACTCCATGCATAGTTCCAGACGTTTCCAAGCCAAGGAATAGGCATGATACTCTTCTTAGGCTCCTTGTCAAAGCAAACTATTTAAAAGTTTAAAAGAATTTGACTTGTTCCTTTCGGAAAATTACCTGGATCGGTTTAAATCCCCCACCCCCAGGGATGAAATTTCCCATTTAACTATGCCCCTTCCTCCTCCCTCTCCAGGGGACAGAAGTGGCTCTCTTCTCAGCCAGTGACCGGGGGCTGGGCCCCATGTGCTCTAGGCTGTAGGGTCGGAGAGATCCTTGCACACGTTCCCAGCAGTTCCTCTGCGCCTGGCACGCACTGGGCAAGTGAGAGGCACGGAGCTGGAAGAGACGATGTCCCTACCCTTGGGGAGCTCAGAGCTCAGCTGCCTGATGGGACTCGACTGTCTGAAAGCCACCGTGTGCCCGGCCAGAAGGCAGATACAGTCTGGAGGTGGATGGGGGCGGGCTTTCTGGGCCACACTCGCCTGTGCAGGTCTTGGGGGTAGGGTGAAGAACTGGGCCTCACTCCCACCCCACATCACCCTTTCCACTGTCCTCACAGTGCTTACCTGAACCTACCTTGCTTATTTGAATATCTGCTTGTACCCAGTTCCACCCCTGTCACGTAAGCTAAGTGAAAGCAAGTCCACTGCACTTAGCACAGGGTCTGGAGCTCTTTCAATAGTGGAAGGAACGAAGGTAGAAAGGAAGGGAGAGAGCCTCATGTGCCAGGGCGTGGGGACGCGGAGGTCAGCCTGGCAGGAGGAAGATGGGGCCGAGCTTCGCGGGCCAGGTGGAGGAAGGGGGACTCCAAGCACAGCCCTAATGGGGAACCACGGGGTTTGCGAGCAGGGCACTGATGTGAACAGACCAGCGGCCCCCTGGGCCAGCTACGGGAAGTGCAAAATTCCTCTGACTGTGGGGCATGCGGGTTTCGGAGGTGGCTCATTGGTAGGCAAGCTAGATAGTAACAGGATTCAAGGATGTGACCTTTAGCATTAGTTTACACACAAAACTATTATAGCAGGATGGCTGCCATTATAGGGGTGGGCCAGACGGAAACCGATCCCCAATAAACAAGACAAACTCAGATAATCTTCTCTTCTTAAGCTTCACCCTGAGACCAGCCAACAAAAACCAATCTTAGATGGAGGCGAGTTAGGAGGCAAAGTCTTATCTTGGAGAAAACACATTTCTACGGAGCAGTCACATGGGTGCCTTTATCTAGGGCTCATGAGGAGTGTGGGTGCAACGTGCTCAAAAGGGAAGTGTCTTAATCACTCACCCTGTCCTGGGAGCCCCCCTGCCCCCCGTTTTGAGTGTGGACTAAGCCAGTGCCCAGGGCTCACTGCTGCTAGGGAACAGCTTGCTCAAGTTCAGGGCCCAAGGGTAGGTGGGAGCAGAAAGAGAAGCCTTTTGCCAGCCAGCCACCTGCCCGCTTTCCCGAGGTAGGATGCTGGGGGGAGGTTTCCTTTTGAAACTTCGTCCCATTGGAGGGAGGCTTGATCTCAGCGAACACACCCGAGAAGGCACAGAGCCCGTCAGCCTGCTGTGTGGTGTGTGCTGAGCTCCCTGAGACACCCACCACGCCCGCTGGAGCCATCTGAAGGCTCCCGGTCTCAGAGCAGGAAGCTCCAGGACCGCCTAGAGAGGCTGCGGGGAAGCGGGGGCAGAGCCCTTTGTTTCCAGGGACTCCCTACTGGAGCAGAGCATCTTTCACGTCCCTTGGAGGCAGGTTGAGTCAGATGCCTCGGGGCTCCGGGAGGGAAGGATAGAGCAGCAGAAGGGACCGGATCAGAGCGGAGGTGGGGGCACACGCTCTGGACCGAGGACCGAATGTTAGCCCCGCCTCTGCCACCGGCCAGCTCTGCTTCCTCGGGGAGGTCACTCTCACTCTCTGCACTGGTCTGCTCCTCTGTAAAATGGAGACAGCCATCGCCACCAGTCTGCCTGCTTCGGAGGGAAGCCACCAGGGACCAAATAAGGCGGGAAACAGGTGCGTGCTGCACACTGGGAAAGAGGCCACTCCCTTCTCCCCGGCAAGAAGGGGCAGCAGGAGGGACTAGAAAGGCCCTACACTCAGGATTAATTAGGAGGCTCTTGTTCCTCCCTACTGCTGGGCCCGAGTGCCAGCTCCATCACTCCCCAGCTCCGTAGCCTTGAACTAGACATCTCAGCTCACTGGGCCTTAAGTGCCTAAACCGGGAGAGTAGGAGAGAAGCAGCTGATGCTAAGTGATCGCTAAGCTCTGCACTTGCTCCCCAGTCCCTCCATCTCCAGACTCCAGGGTCTGAATTCTTCCTTCTGCCCTATCTGAACTCTCCGCCGAAAAGAGGCTGGGGAAGGGGGGACGTATCTGGGCTCCCCGTGATCCCTCCGCCTGCCTGGCCACTGAGAAAGCCTGCAGATGGGCACAGAGCATGGGACTCACCAAGTGCCAGGAAGAGCAAAGTACCCAAATGGAACCGACAACTGTCTCTTATACAGAGGGGCAAGAGATGGGTGCTGGGGGTGCCCCAGGGGAGGCTCATGTGTGACCCTGGCCCCTTGTCCTTATTCTGCACCACCTTCCACATCATTCATACACCTGCTGTGGCAGCAAACCTTCGTAGAGCCGCTACTACGTGCCCGGCCCCTTCCTGGGGAATCCAGGAGCGTGTTCCCAGCTTCACGGGGGACGAGAGAGGTAAACAGATGGAGAACAGCCCGCGCTGGGCACTGTGGGGCACAGAGAAGGATCCGCACCCAGCCTAGTGGGACAGCTCTCTCCTCCGACATGGCAGTCCGCTTGCAGAGATGATGGGAAATACATTGGTTGGTGCCCCACAGCTTCAGGGGTGGTAAAGAAAAAATGCCTGAGAGAAAGGTTACCGGGTAGGATAATTAATGTTTTGCTAAAGACGAAAATATTAGTGTGTGTTGCTCAGCGTGCGAACACCTCAACTAACAAGCCACTCAGAGAAAACAAGTGGAACCACAGGATTTTTCTCACAACGACTTTTTTTAAAAAAAGAAAAGAAAAAGACAGCAGTCATGGACATACCTCCTTCGGGGCTGAAAGAATATTCCCCACCAGGTGAGGAAAGCAGGTCCTTGCTCCTGGTCCTTTCCGGGTGAAGGCCTCCTGCATGCAAACCCCGCTGCCCCGCTCCTGAGCTGGGTTACCATTTCATGTCAAGGCACTCCATCTTGGTTACTGAGGTGAGGGAGTTTCTGGCTGAGTGTGTTAAGAAACAGAGATTTCTGATTCCTGAGGCTGTATTCAGCAGGTGTTACTGAGGCGAGGGGAGTTTCTGGCTGAGTGTGTTAAGAAACAGAGATTTCTGATTCCTGAGGCTGTATTCAGCAGGTGCTACTTTCAGACACCTGCCTCTTAACCTTCGTGGGTAAGGTTGCATGGTCTACAGTTCATGTTCACAGTGGAAGGACCTGTTTAATAGAAGATAGAAGAGTTGTTTTTGTTTCTACTTATATGAACCATAGATATGTATTCAGAATCTTCAGGGGACAAAGTGGGTTCAAATGAGCCACTTTGCAAAGTGATGCCAAAGTTTGACAGGGGATGCCATTCATGCTAAGAAAACCCACCAGAACCAGGGTGGTGTCTGCTGCTCTTCCCCACGTGCCATTCCAGGTGACCACCCCTCGGGGGGACAGCTGTAGCATTAGGCTTCCCTCTAGAACTGGATCCGGGCCTCAAGAGACAAAAGCTCAAGAAGAGTCCTCTTTCCATTGGCATCTCCAGAATGTTCAGAGCGTTGGGGCCCAATAACGGAAAATCTGTAAGATGGGGTTGTTGCTTCGGCCGTGAACTGTCCTTGAACTCCCCTTCCCTCCCTGACTACAACCAGATCAGGCCCCAGAGTCCGGGCAGGGGAGAGATGCCTCAGGCTCCCTTTCCCTTCCCTGGGACGGAGTCAGGCCTGGGTCTTGCCAACCAGCAGGAGCATGGGTGAGCCTTCTTCGTGTGGCCAGGGGAGCCGCAGAGCCAGCAGTCTCCACCCCACAGGCCTGTAGGGAGAAGGTTCGGGCTTTGCTGCCATGGCTGCCACTGGTCGGGGCTGGAGGTGTTTGCGGCTCTGGCTCCAGGACCTGTGGTCAGCCTGAGGTCTCCCTCCACCAGAGCTGCCCGCTGTCCCCTGGGCCGTCACAGACTGCGGCAGGGGGCTGCTGTGCTCCCCTCTCTGCTCCCCCCACCTGCATCTGAGCTATGAGTGCCTCTCTCAGGGGGGTTCGCATCCTACCTGAACACGGTCTTTGGCCAGTCAGCTCTTTTCCACTATAGACCCCACAGCTCAGGGTCAAGGGTCTCTTCCACGTTCCATCCAGGGGGCAGAGAGTGTCCTCCAGGTCACCATGGATCTGGACGAGAGTCCCAGCTTTGCCAGATACTATTCGGTCTTGATAACTTCTTTAACCTTTCCTCAACAATAAAATAATGAAAATATTTATTTCATAGATTTATTATATTCAATGAAACAATCTTAAAAAAAAAAAAAAGCATCCTGCTGATGTTAGCTCCCTTCTCCTTCTACCTGAAGTCCCCAGGAAACACACTCTCAGAGATTGGCATGACTTACTGGGGTGCTGTTGGGACGACCCCCTGTGAGGGGGCAGAAGGAGGCAGGATTGGGCAGTGGCGGCCAAGGCCTGGGCCGAGCCCATGGGGAACTCTGGAGCTGGGAGGCCTGCAGAGATGTCCCACCCTGTGGCAAGGGGGCCAGCCTTGTACCCCATGTCAACCCATCGTTGGATGGAAACTATCCCACCCCCCACCTCAGACGGGGCCATAACTTTGGGCAAAACAACTCCCTCCCTCCAGCTGAAGTGGTTCGGCAGGCACAGAGCTGTGAGCCTCCCAGTGAGGGCCTCCAGCCTGAAGGGGGCTCTGGGCCCTGCGCCCCATCACCCACTACTACAACCTCCCATCTCTCTCCTCCTGCCCCAAACCTAATGCCAGTTTCCAAGAGGGAATTGAATTCCCTGACAGCAGAGAGGCCGACTGGGAATGAGGAGGCTGCCATTTCTATTTGGGCCCAAATCTTACTCAGATGGGTTGCTTTGAACAAGTTCTTTAAATTCTTTTACCCTCATTTTTCTCATTTTTATTTTTATTTTATTCATAGATTTATTTATTTATGGGGGGGAGGGGCAGAGGCAGAGGGAGAGGGAGAAAATCTCCTGCAGACTCCCCGCTGAGCACAGAGTCCAACATGGGACTCAATCCCACAACCCCGAGGTCATGAGTCAGACGCTCAACTGGCTGAGCCACCCAGGCGCCCCGTACCCTCATATTTCTCATTTTTAAATTGGATCTAGTAACCTCTCTGCCTTCCTCATGGGGTTGTGGGGAGCACAAAATGCCATAATGCTAACTGTGGAGCGCTGGGCACCCCACAACACTAGGCTAGCACTGTGAGCACACATACCATAAATTCAGTCAGTCCTCATTCCATTGATTCTTTCTTGTGCCCCCGTAAGCTCATCCCTTCCTGCAGTGGGCTGTGTGTCATTTTGTGAGGTGAGGGAAGTGGATCGCCATAGCCGTGGCGCCCCCTAGAGGGCCTGGAACTCTCTGGTATAGGCCGAGTGACAAAGCCGCTAATTACAGGATGGGAAGTGGGTTTGGTGTGCGGGCAGCAGGCCCTGAGCCCCGGGGCACTGTCCTTGGAGGAGGGGGGTTTGGACTCAGGCCTGGCTTTCTCGAGAGGTTGAAGAACAGTAGTGGAGGTGCCCGGAAAGGCGACGGCAGATGGGGTGCACTGGGGTGCTTCCCGTGAGCGCCTTGTGTGTTGGTGCGCCTTGTCCTGCTGGTGAAGCCGGTGGCCCTCCTGGCCCACTCCCCACGCCACCCCTGCTCCTGACCCTCAGGAAGTCTCAGTGGCCACATTCACCCACCATCAGCCTCCCTCCCTGGGACTGAGATGTGCCCCAGAAGCGCCCTTTAAATCAGCAGGCTGCCTGTACCCGCTCCACGTCTGTCTGGCCCTCCGCAGACATGAATCACCCTTCCTTTCCCGAGCCCAGCGTCATTTCTGGGTGTTTCGGAAGCCTGGCTGTCCTGCTTTTCTTTTCGACTCATTGACCCGAACTGCTCGTCTAGACCATTTCACCCAGTTTAATTTCTGCTTTTTCTCTCCTCATCCCCTTTTCCACTAACCCTTTTCGGTGGGAGGGAGTAGGGGAGGCCCTCCAAGGAAAGTGGACTTGCAACAGCAGAGCCCTCTATGGCCGGGGAGCTCGCGGAAGGTTCAGAACCAGTGTTCCACTAAGGCCCCAGGCCAGCCCCTTGTGCACCTGTGGAGGCTGGCCTCTGAGGCTCCCGGGTGACTTGGAAGTGTGTGCACTCGCATCTGAGAGTTGGCCTCAACCTCCCATTTGCCTGAGCTGCTGTCACGGAGGAAAGGGAGCCTGAATTCTGGCAAGACCCCTCTGGCCAGCAGGGTCAGCACCACCTGAGAACTGATTACCAGTGCACTTTTTCTTGGGCCCCACCTCAGACCTGCTGAAACAGAACTCTAGCGGGAGCCCCCCACCCCCTCTGTAATGTAATGGGCCCTCCAGGTCATTCTGACGTCCGTGAAAGCAGAGCACGCAAGAATTCCTCCAGCCCACACTTTCTCCTACATTCCACCTACAGGCCGAGCATGGTGGCCTTGCCCCTTCCTCAGAATAGATTAGCCTCTAGCACCACTGCCAAGGGGTCTTAGAGAGCAGAGGTGGGTGTGGCCTCCCTGCAGAGTGTCCTGGTGTGGGTGGTGAGGAGGGAGTCCAGAGGGATTCCAGAGGAAGGTTCTAGAATGAAGCCCATTATTCCTAAGGACCTTGAGACCTGAGCTGTTCCACAGACCCCAAGGCAATGGGGTCGTTTGACTGTATACAATACCATCCACCCCAGAGTCGACCTCCTACACCTGCTTCATATCCCAGGGAAAAAAGCCTAAAGCCCCGAGGGAAAAAAAAAAAAAAGAACCAAAGTTAGTCACTTGCCCAAGGGGTCTCAGCAAATTGCTGGCAGAACCAGACTCAGGCAGAAGGGAATGGATGTGAAAGAAATCCCCAGAGGCTGGAGTTACAGGGACTTCTCCACTCATTAGTCATTCAACAAACAGCACCTTCAGGCTGCCACGCACGGCCACTTGCTGACCTCTACCAAGCCTGTGTGGCATGGTGACCGTTCCCATTGTTCTGATGAAAGGAATATGCTTCCAAAGGTGCCCTCGCCCTCCCAAGACCTACGGCAAGTAGCTGGGTCAGGATTTCTCCTATGAAATAATTTTAATGGCCAAGGCCAGCTGCTCCTCTTCCCCTTGAGAAAGCCCATGAACAATGATCTGTCCCCAACGCCCCCCCCCACCCCGCCCCATGCAGGGACATAAGCCAGCTCTGCTCCCAGCGCCAGGCCCAGCCCAAGAATGTGCAGAAAGAGCAGAGGAGAATCAAGCAGAGGGAAGGCTTGGGCTGCGCCCTTGCCCTGCGCCAGACTCCAGCCTGCCTAAGACCTCCACCCCACTCCCTGAGCCTGCAGTGCCCCCCCCACCCCCGGTTCGGAGGCCTCGGGCCGGGCCCCACCATTAGTTCCAGACACCACGTCTCCTCTATTTATGGGTTTTTTTTCTTTGCTTCTGTGGTTCTCCCTGGATGAATGCCCCCTTTCCCTGGGTTTCCAGCATCCTCCTGTGTGGTGGGGTTCATAGCACTTTAATGAGAGTTACAGCCGCCTTCGACTGTGACTGCCACATTCCAAGTTACTGCCTGGCCTCCAGGCGCCCAGCAGGGCTTCTCTGGTGGGGAGGGGTGGGCTCGCTCCCTGGCCTGGGATTGGGGTGGAGGCTGGGGGCCCTGACGTCTCCTCCTGGTGCCTGCAGCCTGCCAGCCCCAGCTCTGAACTAGGGCTCCCGGCTCCTTGGTGAACCCTGAGCCCCAAGGAATGGTTGGAATTGGGACCACAGGGAGGGATAGGGGCCTGGTGCTGGTTTTACTCCAACGCTGGAAGTTTGGGAGAAGAGTTCTCTCGGCTCTCTCGGGGACCCCTTCTCCCCACATCCACCCCCCCCCCCCGCCGTGAGAACCAAAGTTCTGAACTGGAAAACGGGAGGGCAGAAGAAGGTGGAGGCCTTCACAGAAAGCCTGTTGTTCGCTAGTTGAATCCAGATGTGGAGGGGGGGAGCGGGAGGTGCTGGAGGCAGGGCTGAGGGAGAAGCGGGAAGAGGAGGGGAACTGGGAAAGCAGAACTCCTCGCAGGGGTGCCCGAGATGCCCTGGAATTATTTCTTTCATTCCTCTGATTGGGGTCTACAAGTGTCACACCAAATTGGCCTCCATTGGCCCTAATTAATAAATATAGGGCAACGTTGCCAGTGGCTCAAGCCCCTACGGAAAATCTGCCACCACTTGTATGGCCTTTACCAGGTCCGTCTTCCTGTGCTGCCAAGACCTCCCGCTCTGTGGACTTTTCCCTCTGCCCTGCACCTCTGCCCCAGGCCCG
Organism: Ursus maritimus; assembly: GCF_017311325.1. Taxonomy (NCBI): domain Eukaryota; kingdom Metazoa; phylum Chordata; class Mammalia; order Carnivora; family Ursidae; genus Ursus; species Ursus maritimus. The sequence goes on along the minus strand of NW_024424008.1, from coordinate 47,851,738 downwards.
GCTGTGGAGGCGAATGTCCGGCCCCACCAGGAGGCAGGGGTGTGGTTTGGGCGCCCAGGGCACTGAATGCAGTACTTTTAACTCTCGCGTCAACCTGATGATATAGGAATTATTACACCCATTTTCCTGATGAAGAACTGGGGCGCTAAGTCTTAGCGGTTGGTCACTTATCCAAGGCCACCAAGCCAGAAAGGGGCGGAGCCACAGTTTAGACTCGGAGCTGCTTCTACTGTCCCTGCTGTGCTACCCATTCGGGGGCATGGCATTTGCCCACCGTTAAGCAAGCCAGAAATCTGGGGGAGGGAGGATGACCGATACTGTCAACTACCCAGAGACCCCCAGTTCCTAGAAATCTGAAGTCAGCTCTAAGTTGCGCCAGAGTCATGCCAAAGACAGGCTCCCTGGGCAAGCCCTTAGCCATGTGGCGTGTGTATGATGCCCCCGCCAGCTTAACCCACCCCCACGCTCTTCCGGGAGGTGGGAGACGTCTCCCCAGTAGGGAGGCCCGCGCTGGCCCGGAGGGTGCAGGGTGCTGATTCTCCTATAGGCTCTTGACCCTGAGGAGGGGAAGGGCCTGTTCCTGCCCTATGCCACCCGCCTGTGGCATTGCCCTTTGCAGGAACAGGAAGTCCATGATCAGGTCCAAAGTCACAGCTAAGAGAAGGATCCAAGGGCTGTAGCCACATGGACATCTCCCTTTGCCAGTCCCTCTGTGGGACCCAACAGACAATGAACACCTGGCCCTGGGCAAGAGGCCTCGGCTGGGGTGGGGACCGAGGGACGTGTGAGTGCAGAAGGCCCTGGAGAGCGGGAGCAGGTGCTCAGACTTTGGAAAGAGATAGCCTGGGGTTTAGCCCTATTCTGCCACACTAGCTGCATGACCTTGGACAGAACACTGTATCTCACTGTGCCCCTCTGTAAAGTGGGTAAGACATAGCCCTACCTCCCGGAGTGCAAGTGGGTATGGAGTGGGATGCCATATTTAAAGCATCTGGGCCAGTGCCTGCCAGGTAGAGTGCTCAAAAGTTAGCTGTTACTGTTCTCGATCCCATTTCCCTTGCCACCACCAGAGCCAGCCCCAGTCTCCGTATGCTTCCTTGGGAAGAAAGATCCTTTTGGATGAAACCATTCGGTTTCTCCAGGACTCCCCAAACCTCTCATTCCAGGGACCCAAGGGACCGTAGAGGTATTAATTAGCAAAGCCTCAGGACAGGCCCAGGCGGCGAGGGAGACTTGTTGACGTTAATTGGTACTATCAGATCTTTGCCCAGTGAGGACGGAGCAGTGCAGGCTGAGACAGGGTGTCTGCCGCTGGGGTTCACAATCTGCCCGAGACTGCACCCCCTGGTGCCGCGGCTTTGGTGGGCGGAAAGGGTGGGCAGCTCCTCCCTCCCTCTCCCTCACAGGGCCCAGCAAGGGAAGAAGGGCAAGGGGAAGGAAGGAAGAAAGAGGGAGCGTTGGGACCACATCCTCGGGCCACCCAACAGCCTCTGAGTGCAGCCACGGTGCAGGGACCTCATGCACACCAATGCCAAGGGCTATGAAAGACGCCAGGCTCTAGCAATGGCTCTTGACTTGTTTAATGAGCCCAGGAAGCCTGTTTAAAATGCACAGTCCCAGGCAATGCCCTCAGTGGCTGAGGGGCAAGGGTCTGGATTTTTAACAAGCACCCACAGGATTCTAACGAGGCTGGTCTAAAGGACCACACTTTAAAGAACAGTGGTCTGCTGCCTATATGTCCAGTATTAGTGCAAAGCCAAGCACATAGCAGATAACAGTAAATGCTGACTGATGGAAGAAGGAATGAATGAAGGAATGAATGAATGAGCAAGCCAAATAGAGGCTAGAAATGGTTCTGTAGTGTCTAAGCCAGAAGTCTGACTTCCCCTAGGAATTCCCTCCCTCATGGAAGAGGTGGGCCCTTCATCTCTGGTTCACTCCCTTTTGTGGTTGGGACCAGACTTTTCCTACTCAAGTTGGCAAGTTCCTAAATTCAAATAGAAGTTCTAGAACACACAGAAGAAACCCCATTGAGTCCCTCTCCCACCGCAAATCTATCTAGAGAGGTCAGGGATCCCTGAGGATTCTAATTGCAGAAAAATACACACAAAGGTTTGCCTCTGATTTCCAGAGTTCCGGACCCTGAAGTTATCCATGGTTAAGGATCCCTGCTGGGGTGTCCTTTGATCTGTGAGTCATTGCTAACAGCAGGGAGCTGGACAAAGAGGAGGGGAGGACCAGGAGGAGGGTCTGGGCAGAAACGGGGAGTGGCCAGGGCTCTGCTCCTGGAAGCCAGGGTTTGGTTTGGGTTTCTTGGCTCCCTTGTCCTTCTCCAGGAAAGCTCAGGGGCATTCAGGGGCAATAGGTTGGAGCTGGGGGTCTGAGGGATGGGAAGGGGACAGGAAGCAGCTGAGGTGACCCAAGAGTGTTACAAGGTGACACTCCACACACGCTCTAGGACCAGAGGACAGGGAAGGCAGCAAAAGAAGGGGAGAGGAAAAGGTTTTACTGGACTCCATTTGGGGCAGGCACTGCGCTAATGGTACAGCACATTCCATTTCGGCCCTGTTATAACCCACTGCCGTAGGAATTAATATCCCATAAGCTTAATGCTTATGTCCAAGGGCTCGACCTTTGCAAAAAAGCATTGTTTTTTATTCATATTATATTGATGCATATACGAATCATATTCTGATCTCCTTCTAAATCTTTTCTGCAAGATCATACAGTAGAAAAATAATAACAAATAACTAGAGCGAGCTCTCAACTGTTTACACCGTGGCATGTTCTGGAACTATCAGAGGTAACATGTGAACACAGTCAATATACGGAAATCCACGGATGAAGTCATGCTGAGAAAAACAGAATAGGAAATAGCATGAAGTGCTAACTTTATAAAAGCCACAAACTCAGAAGGACAGTTGGAATAAATATCGATCAGGTTTTATTTTCTCTCAAGTAGCCTAAGGCCATCATAGGCACCTTAAATATATATATCTATAATGGGACGATAGGTGAGTTTACGGTGGTGGAAATACTCTCTAATAGTAATGGTGGACACATGGCATACATTTGTCAAAACCCATGGAATGTACAACACGAGGCATAAACCGTAACGTGAACCATAGTCTCCGGTGATAACGATGTGTCAGTGCAGGCTCGTGATCGTCTCGAAGGCACCATTCTGGTGGGAGATGTAGATAATGCGGGAAGCTGTGTGTGTCCTGGAGCAAAGGGTATATGGGGGTGTTCTATTTTCTTTTTTTTAAGTGGGCTTCCCCCCCCAGCCTGGAGCCCAACACAGGGCCTGAACTCATGACTGTGAGATCGAGACCTGAGCTGGTGGGGTGGGTGGATGGCTCAGTCAAAGTGTCCAACACTTGATCTCGGCTCAGGTCTCGATCTCAGGGTTGTGAGTTCAAGCCCTGTGTTGGGCTCCATGTTGGGCACATGGAGCGTACTTTAAAAAAAAAAAAAGACCCGAGCTGAGATCAAGAGTCAGATGCTTAGCCGACTGAGCCACCCAGGTGCCCCAAGGGAGTGCTCCATTTTCTACACAATTTTGCTGTGAAGCTGAAATTGCTCAAAAGAGCAAAATCTATTAAAACAATGCAAAGCTCTGTTGGGATATGAATTGATAATGCACTAAATGTATATATTCTCATAATATTTCCCCATCAATAAACATAGGATCTTTCCATTTGTTCAGAAACATAAACATGAATCTTAGAACAACAGTGATGGAGGTTCTGAGTTTCTCATTGGGAGAAAGGGTGACCCTTTTGCATCAGATAAGGAAGAGATAGGAGCCCCACTTTTGGCCCCTACTGGGACCTGACCCTCCCTCTCTGGGTAACCCTAGGCCCTTCCTAGGCCATCCTGTCAAAGCCCTGATGATACCATTAGCCAGGTGGGAGCCAGAACCCACGCAGATGCTACAGGGACCCAGCAGCCGCCGGGACAGGCAAAGCCTATGGCTCTGGTCCGAATGGCCCCCGTCCAGGCCCAACCTGCTCATACCCAGCTTCCCGATGCGCAGGCAGGAATTCTCATCCCAAGCCATGATGTGTTCACGCACTTCCTGAGAGTAGTAAGAAGCTGGGCTAACAATCCAACCGATTTTTTTGTTAGTAATAAATTTTCCTCAGGGCTTTGCATAAAGGAAAGAATATTTAGCCATGAAAGGTTTCATAAATACAAGGCACACAACCCTGCCTGGCCCCCTGCTCTTGCTGCAAGCATCTAAGATCTCTGCCGGAGCTGAGGGTATGGTTCCACAGAGCAGGAGCAAGGCCTTTCTTCTTTAAGGTCTCTAAGTACACACCCTGGTGATGGAATCATCAGGGCATGAGGAGACAGGATGCCCTCAGGGACACACATAAGTGTCTGCTGTGATCTGTAGTATACTCCATATTTTCTGTGGTTTCCAGGGGTGGGGAGCATTACCAGCATGTGCAAATGGCCTGAGGTCTTCTGTTTTGATGAGGAGGCCCAGCCTGTTACCTGGAGGGCCCTTTTCTCCATGGACCACACACCACTAAGATTGTTGAGGGCAGGGACCTGGGGCCCAGATTCTCTTCCCCATGGCAGAGTGCCAGGTACACAGGGCTGAAGAAGACCTCGTTTTTGAGCATCCTCTGTGTACCAGGCTCAAGAGCTCGAGGTGGTTACAAAGATGGGCCAGATCCAGCAATGAAATGGAAACCCCATGTGGGGTCACAGAAGGAGGCTAGGCCTGGCTTCAGAATGCTAGACTTCTAATCTGAGCAGTGCCACTAATAGCCGGTCTCGGTTCTTTTGTATCTTTGGTTCAAGCACAAATACTGTGAAATCATTACAACAAAAGGCAGGGAATGCAGAGCTACCAAAAAAGGAATCTGAGGGCTCCTCCCCCAGCTTCCCAATCTCAGTTCGCGGTGCCACCCAGCTGCCCAAGCCAAATCCAGGAAGTCATCCTTGACCCCTCTTCTCCCTCACCCCCAAGTACAAAGAAGTATCAAACCCTATTTCCAAATTCTACTTCCAAATCGCAGCTCAAGTCCGACACGTCTTTCCATTTCTGCTGCCATCACCGTGGTGCAAGCCACCATTATCGTTCATCTGGACAGCTGTAATCCACTTCCAGAACATTCTTTTTAAAATGCACATCCGATCACAGTGACTGCCTACTGCTCTTAGGAAAACAAAGCCCACATCCTAGCATTGCCCACAGCACCTGGCCTCTGCCAAACTCTCCCGGATTACTCAGAGCTGCTCTCCACCCTCATCACTCCTGGTATTGGCAAAGTTGCCAGGGAGCCCACCAGACTCAGACCCCATACACAAGCTGTTCCCTGTGCCTGGAACCTCGTCCCTGCTGAGCCATCCTGATTCATCATTTAAATCAGCCTAGACATTGCTGCCTTCCCAGGCCTCCTGGACTACGGTTGAGTCCCCGCTAATTCTTCAAGGTACCAGCTACAACAATTATAATCGAAATATTTGCTTTCACACTTATTTTGTGAATGCCCACTCCCCTTGCAGCTGTAGGTTCCAGCCCAGGGTAAGGAATTGCTGCATCTGTCTTATCCCATTGTGTAACTATAGCAACGAGCACAGTAGTGCCTGACCCTGGATGGATGGATGGATGGATGGATGGATGGATGGATGGATGAACAAACCAGTGAGCATCCAGGTGGGGAAACAGGAAAGGCCTCCTGGAAGAACTAGCATGGAGAAGAAGATGGTTATGTTCCAGAATTTCTAGAATCACAGGCCTGGAATCAGAGTAAGACGTACCTTGTCTTGCAGCTCTGATTATTCAAGCTTCCTTTTCCTTTCCTGAAAGTCACTGATTCAGGCCAACTCCATCTCAACTTCCCCTCTGCTGGGCTTTCTGCCTGGGGAGAATGACTGCTCATCCAGCTGTCCTGGCCTCTCTTTCTTTGCCACTCTCTACCCCAGCCCGCTGCCTCTCCAGTCCACTTTCCCACCACACCCTTGGATGTATGTAACTGAGTAATTGTGCAATGCTGTAAAGCTCATTTGCACTTCTGCTGGGCAATGAAGTGACGCGCTTTGCGGCCTCGGGAGGCAAAGGAGAGCCAGCAGCCCACCGCACCCCCAGTTCCTTCTCAGACTGACGCGCAGGTGGCCAGCCCTATCTGCAAGGGCCCAGTGACTGGGAGCCATACCGTGACCCACGCCAAATGCCAGCCACAAAAAGAAATTGAAAGAAAAATTTTTCTACTGCCGCAAAGACAAGCTCCTTATCATGCTCTTCCCTTCTCTGGGTAGAGGTGATCAGTTCAGCTTCCCTTTCAACCTTCTACAGGATCCTGGCAGCACCTGTTTTCGCCATCACAGACTGGGAGATGGCATGGCATTTCTCTTCCTACCGAACTAAGGCACGCTAAGACCAAACAGCAAAGGGGAGACTCCTCCCACCCACCCCATCCCCCCATGTTTGGCGGCCCAGTTTGAGAGGACCTCAGCGATATAAAATGGAAAGCCTAAAGAGGATACAGAGAAAAAAGTGTTCTTGAATGAGTGTGTGTGTGTATGTGTGTATGTATGTGTGTCTGGAGGGTGAGCCAAGGGAGGAGAGGGTTGTGTGCAGGCCACACAGGGATTTAATATTCGATACAATGGGAGAGAAGAAACAGTATTAAGTAATAATAGCCACCCTGTATTGGGCCTTTACTATACATCAAACGTATTATAAAGTGTGTTGTATACAATCTTTCATTTAATTGTCAAAACAACCCAGGGAGGTAAGCATTGATATGCCCATTTTACAGATGAAGAAAAGGCTCACTGAATCACACAGCTCGTGAGTGGCCAAGCTCCAGGCCTGAGATCCTGAGGTCCCTGGCTTTGAACCACTACTCACAACTGCTCTCCCAGGGCGACAGATCAGAGAGGAAAGGAAATTGGTTTATGGTGGGGCAGAGGGCTTGAGATTAGACATAAAGAATGTTCTGACAATGAGGGCTCTTTGGTTGTAGTCAGGGTAATTAGGCTCGTTAGAGCTCTTCATCTGAGGGCCTTTACAGTTACAAAGAATGGATGCTTCTATGCCTGGCTGGTTTAAGGGACGCACTCCGTGTTCCAAGAACGGGGGCTGGCCTGTTTGAATGAACAGACAGCCTGGCTGGGGTGCCAGACTACCACACATGAAACCGTTAGATTACAGGGGAAGACAGCACAGGATGTGTGCCTGAAGGGGCTGTGGCAAGCAAGGGCCACTGGCAGGCACACACTGTTGTGGTTACAAGCAAGGGTGCTCTGTGGTCAGGCAGGCCTGTGTTTGAGTCCCTGCTGGCCCCCCTCCTCGTGTGACCTTGGGTATACATGACTTAACCTCTGTAAGCCACTGTTTCCTAGTCAGTAAAAGAGAGGCTAAGAATAGAACCTACTTGGAGATTTGCCATGAAAATTAGCTAAGATAATACACGTAAAGTGCTTGGCACAGAACTTGGACATAACAAGGGTACAATGAATGGGAGGCGCTATCATAATTGTTGTTGTGGGAGTCCAGAGGCCAGAGAGAGAAGGAGCGGAGCTGCAGGTCAGCAGTGATGAGAAAGTCTTTCTGGGAAACTCCAGTTTTGTCCTGGATCTGGAAGCGTGGGTTGGGTAAAATCAAAAGGAAGGACTAGGGACAGAGACGGGGGCTCACATGGTGGACTGAGACTTCAGATACTTTATCTTAAAAGAAAAATCTAATTTGGTCTGTGGTTAAACTAAAGGAGGAAGCTGATTACTGCAAAGGGGTGATAGGGGAGATGAGGTCTTCTGCCTTTGTTTCCAAACCCAGAATTTGAACAGAGGTAAAGACAGCCCCCAGAGACTTAAAAAAAGAAGCCAGACACACAGGGCTTCTCTGCTTACTTCCGGGATCTCACTGGGGTGAAGGGGAAGGGGCCTGGGAACATGGCTTGGGGCAGAGCTGATGATGGATAGGGGACAGGCCCAGAAACGGGGGAAGTTAGGAAATGTGGGTGAGGCCCTAATGACCGCGTGCACTGACTCCTGTGAGAAGACCCGGCTCTAAGGCTAGGTGGAGATGAGTAGCCTAGCAGGCAGGAAGCCAGTTTTGAGACCCTGGGCATCTCTTCTTCAGTCCGGCCAGCTCAGGGTGGGAGGGCCCACGAGAGCAGTCTTTGTGCTAATCCGTTATTCTCTGACAGCCTGCCTTATCTCCCTGACAGGAAGATAAACTCCTTAGGGGCCAGGGTAGTTCCCCAGGAAAGACCTTGTTTGTTTTAGATCCTCTCTGCTCAACCCTCTGTCAAGCACCTACTGTCAGACCCCTTAGATCAAGCATCACCTAGGCCTTTGTTAAAAATGCAAATTCTCAGCTCTTTTCTCTAGGGAGTCTGTTTGGCTAGATTTAGGGACCCAGGTGTTTGTTTTTTTAACAAGCACCCAGATGATTCTTTTGATAAAGCAAGTTTGGAAGACACTGAGTTAGATAATCTCTTGAATCCCTTTCAGTCCTAGCAATGTAAGCAGCAGAGTGCAGTAGGAAGAGCAGGGGTGGGCAGTAGGGAGACAGGTTCGAGGCTCAACGTTGCAGTTCACAGGGTCGGGGCAGGGGGCTCTGCTATGGGTGCCCTCACAGTACCTGGCGGTCTGGATAGCTGTTGTCATCTTTGGTACTAATAAGAACATTGTGCTGGGGTGAACCTGGAAGGGAAGGAGGCCACAGAGCTGAGGAGAGTATTCACCACCTACGATCAAGATCTCGGAACAGGGGGACCTAGACTAAACGGAAGTGAAAGGGACATCAGGGAACAATAGGTTCTGAGGATCTCCCAGGGGCTTTCTCTTCCAGGGAAATGACAGGACATCGTAGGTCTCAGCAACTCCCAGTACACACAGGGGAACGCTTGGGCCCAAAGAATTTTTTAAACGTTCCCAAAGCACACAGCTCCTCAGAGGAAGCAGGAATCCATATCCCTCTGCCATCACCCAGGTCACTGTTGGGGTGCAAGGCAGGGCAGTCATATGTTCTTGGGACTGTGGGTCAAATGCCAGTGTCCTAAGTCCCTAGTCATTCTCCTGAATTTCCCTGGATTTGCTGGGAGAGAGCATGGGGGTCTTGGGAGGTGGGCAGGACTGAGGACAGGCCATGAATCCCTCAAGTGAGGGAGATCGGACTAAAAAGAAAAGCTTCCCTGGGGCTCACAAAATGTGGGCAAGTCGAGGGCCCCGTTCAGAGAGGAGGCCTGACTTACAAACTATCTCACTGGAGGGACTACGGGCAAAGCGGGGCGAGAACCTCAGCTCATCTCTCCAGACCCAGGGCAGTCAGAAGGCTAAAGGAGAGGTGAGGTCTGATTTTGCAGAAACTGTCTAGAAATTCGCTGTGTCAGAGCAACTAAAAGACCAAACAAAACCCCTAAAGCACCAAGCCCGATTATTTCGTCCACGTGGCACAAGAACAAGCCAAAAGGCGGGGGGGAGAGTCACCCGTCCCGCCCGCGCTGGGAGGAAGGGATTTGCCGGGACAGCCAACTCCTGACACAGCCAGGTCGCACGGGGCGCGGCAGGGAGGGAGGGAGATTGAGAAAGCCCTTTTCCCACAAAGCCGCTGTGCGGCGGTCCCCGGTCCCCGCCCCCTCCCCCGGGCCACCGCCGGAGTGCGGGGAGCCGCCGCGAGCCCTTTAAGGGCCGAGAGGTGCGCGGTCTCTTTAAGGCAGGTCCTGGTGGTTTCTGTTTTCCGAAGGAAGTGACGGGGGGTGGGATTGAATGAAAAGTGCAAAACAGAGTCTCGCAGCTCCGTAGTCGGGGGCCGCGGCAGTCGCGGCGCTGGGCGGGTGGGTGAGCGGGGGGCCCCGGGAGCGCCGCGTCCGCCTTCGAGCCGCCGGGGGGCGCGCGGCGGAGCGCAGCCCACGTGCGTCCGCGCCACGTCGCGGGCCCCCCGCGCCCGAGGCCCCCCTCCCCCGAGGAGCCGCTGCCGCGCGCCCCGAACTAGCCGATAACTTCGCGCGAAGTTTGGCAGCGCCCGTCGCCGCGCACTCGCGGCGGGCCGGGACCCCGGGGATGCGCCCGCCGGGCCGCCGCGGGGTCCCCACGGCGTCCCCCGCGCTACTGCTGCTGCCGCTGCTCGTGCCGCTGCTGGGGGCGCCGCGCGGTGTGGGCGCGGGGCCGGGCGCGCCGGCCGAGCTGCGGGTCCGCGTGCGGCTGCCAGACGGCCAGGTCACCGAGGAGAGCCTGCAGGCGGACAGCGACGCCGACAGCATCAGCCTCGAGCTGCGCAAGCCCGATGGCACCCTCGTCTCCTTCACCGCCGACTTCAAGAAGGTGAGGCACCTTCGCTTGCCCAGCGGGACTTGGGGACCTGGGAGGCCGAGCGCCCCCGGGTCCCGGTCGCACTGAGGCCTGCAGGAGGAAGGAGGGCCGGGGAGAAGCAGGCGACTTAGCCAGGGTCACGTCGTCGGGCTCTTCTCTACACCTCTGTGCGCGCTCCCCAGTGCCTGGTCCCTTCATTCTGTCCCGGGAATTCCGCCGCCGCCCGCTCCAGCCTTACACCACTTTGCTCTGGGTTCCCAGGCCCCTTCTCACTCCCGGACCAGCCCTTTGCCCACTTCTCTTCCTGCTCTCCCAGGGCCCTCCAGGTGCTGACTCTCCAAAAATGTTGGCTCCCTTCTTGGGCTAATTTCCCTGTGCTCCAGAGGAGAAAGTGCGGGGCTAGCAATCAGAGATCCCTGGTTCTTGCCCTGTGATCTTGGGCAAGTCCCTTTCCTTCTCTGGACCTCCTTTTTCACCTCTGTACAGGTCAGTGAGGTGGCTCCAGGCAATCCCAGCCCTGACATTTTGGAGACTAGAAACCAGCTCTCCTGTTTCACTTTCCTAGACTGGAGACATGGAGGGGGGTGGGGCGTGGGATAACAGCAGATTGTCGTCTGTCCCTCCCGAGCCGAGGAGAAGCTACCTCTCCTATTTGGTCTGGAAGGCTGGAAAGCTTGCAGAAGGAGCACCTGGGGAGAGGCCCCATGTGAGGTCCCCACTCTCTGGGAGAGCTGCCACTCGTTACCCTGCCTGGCAGGACAGCTGGCCAACCTCCATGTTGTGGCCCAGATTGCAGGAAGGGGGAAAGAAACCAGCCTCCACTCAGTGTGTGTGTAAGGAACCAGAAGGAACCTTGTGGAGGGACTGGAAGGTGAACCTGGTCCCCAAGGTTGTTGGGGTTGGGGCAGGGGGCAGTGGACAAACTGGGGAGGGGGGTATCAGCAAATGGGCCTGAAATTTTAGCAAGGGACTAACGGTGACCCAGCAGCAGGAATTCTGGAAGGAAAGAGGGTGGGTGAGGTGTAGGTACTCAAAGGGAATCTCCTTATCTACACACACACACACACACACACACACACACACACCAGCCCCCTTTCTACTAAAAAAGAGGCCCTGGGGGCACCTGGGTGGCACAGCGGTTAAGCATCTGCCTTCAGCTCAGGGCGTGATCC
>NW_024424008.1:47835471-47840278 GCF_017311325.1 Ursus maritimus | reverse complement strand
GAGCCTGCTTCTTCCTCTCCCACTCCCCCTGCTTGTGTTCCCTCTCTCACTGGCTGTCTCTATCTCTGTCAAATAAATAAATAAAATCTTTAAAAATAAATAAATAAATAAATAAATAAAATAAAAAAGAGGCCCTGTCTCTGGGGGACTGGAGAGGTGGGGACAGCTAGATAACCGGACAGCTGGAGAGGCTCAGGGTTATAGAGCCTTCCCCAAGCCACCTCTCCCTCCTCCCTCTTAAAGAGTGGGAGCTTGAGAGGAGAGGGAGCAGAATTTGGGGGGTCAGCTAGGGACACAGCAAAACTGCCCTAGATAGCATGCGCCAGGGCAGGGGATGGGGCGGGGGCATCCAGTGGACGGTGGAGGTAGGGTTTGACTGCTGATCTGTCGCCAAACTACTGAGTTATCACCAACATGGGACATAAGTGGACCGTGGGAGTGTGGGGGGTGGTCACAGGTGGGAAGACTTTATAGCCCTTCCTTACTGGGCAGGGCCAAGCTAGGTTCTCCCATTCAGGTAGGGGCCTGGAAGGGCAGTGAGTATGGAGAGAGGGAAGCTGACAGGGCCAGAACACCTCCTGCCTTCCCACACCCATACTCCAGGGGAATTTTTTCTCTTGTGTTCTTTTCCTGGGAAATCCCAATAGTGGCTGGACCCCTCAGGACACATTGGTCTAATCCCCTCTAACCCTCCATTGAAACCCTTTGTCTTTGAGAGTGAGCCAAGAGTCTCCTACTTTCCTGCCCATTGCCCATTGTTCTGTGGCATCTGCAACTCTGAAGACAGACTTCCCTATTCTGGGACCTCTCCTAGGCTGTGGCTAGGGCACAGCAGGTAGGGCTGAGCTTTTATAACCCCTAGCTGCAGCATGAACGATTTTATTGCTCTACCTTGCAGGCAAGGAGAGGGGAGAGCCCCGTGGGGTGGAGGACTAGGGCCTGGAGCTGAGAGTATAGTTGGGGGGCAGACAGCCCAGTTAGACGATCCCTTTGGAGCTGATTGCCAGAGGCCCGTTTTAATCTCCGCAGTGGTTCAAACCTGCACCCAGGTTTCCAAAGTCTGCTTTTCGGGTTAGCCTCTGACCCAGAAGCTGGCATTTCACACCCTCCCTGGCATCTCCAATTTCACCAGCAAGGGCAGGAATCGGGGGTGGAAGGTGCAGAAAGGGAAGCCACCCTCCCGAGTCTCTCTGGCTCCAGTTGCTCAGCTAGCCTGGGGCTGAGCAGAACAGCCTTCACCCCTGCCCCTGGCCACTGTCTGCACTGACAGCAGCTTTTATACGCAGATCCTTCTGGGGTGGCTCACCTCTCCTGTGGCCCACTTAGCTCCCAAGGCCGCCTCATGGCCCACGGTCTTCGGTCTTCGGCAGATTCACTGAAGGTTCAATCTGGAAGGAACGATCTTTCCTGTGGGGAAAAAGTCTTGGGCGTTGTATTTCTTTTATATACCAAACACATTTGGGGTGCTTTGGGAAAAGTCTCTAGTCCACTTAGGAATAGTGATGGTTGCCCTTTTCTCACCTTTGGGAGACAGTCCAGGCTGAAGTACACAGACCTGGTTTAACCTGGGCAAGGTACTTGATCTCTGCAGGCCTTCCTTTCTTCATCTGTAAAATGGGGGCAATGATGGTACCAACCCCGTGTCTGTCAAGAGAACTCATAGGTATGTCTGAAATACTCACTAGGCATTGGCTGCTGTGCTAAGTGCTTAAGAAATAGAAGGCTGCTGACTTTCATAATCATTGTCCACATCACATTTCATTGTGGGTCCTCCCTGCTGAGCTTGGACTCAGAGAGGTTGAAGAATGGACCCAGAGTCACACACAGTCCGCGCTGAACCTGGAGGTGCCTTGAGCCCCTCACCGGAACCTTCTCCTTGAAGCGCCGTGCATTGGAACAGAGAGAAGCAGAAACAATAGGACACAGAGCAAGAGATAGAGAAAGAAATTGATTGCAAGAGATTGGCTCACATGATTCTGGAGGCTCAGAAGTCCTACGAGCTGCCATTTGCAAGCTGAAGGCCCAGGAAGGCTGGCGGTGGTTCCAGCCTGAGTCAGAAGGCCTGAGAGCCAGGTGTGCCTGTGTCTGAGGGCAGAGTGTGGACGTCCCAGCTCAGGCAGACAGTGCATTCGCCTTTCCTCTGCTTTCTGTTCTACCCACACCCTCGCAGACTGGGTGATGCCATGCACACCGGTGAGGGCCATCTTTTTTACTCATTCTGCCAATTGAAATGTTCATCTTTTCTGGAAACACCTTCACAGATACACCCAGCAGTAATGCTTTAGCAGCTCTCTGGACATCCCTTCACCCAGCCAAGTTGACACATAAAATTAACTGTCACACTCCACAATTGGTGGCCAGCCCCTCCGAGCCCGGAGCCATCATTCTTGTCCTGCCAAAATATGCAGGGCTGCGGGGAGTGTTCCTGGGCTGGAGGCATCACAGCCCTGGGTCTGGCCCATCCTAGCACCCATCCCCCATCTGTTTGTCTCCTCCAAGAGGGAGGGTCCTAGCACCATCTCTCCCCCGCCACTGCCACGTTGGACCGGACCCATAGGCAGTGAAGCAGTAAGAGCCGTGAGAGTAATCCGCTCACTGTAGGACACAGAGCCCAGAGCACAGGCAAGGATTATGAGCTCCGCAAGTAGCTCGGAGCTATCAAATGGCCATCCTGTGTCACTGCACACCCTGCCCAAAGGCTGCTGACCATCAGGCAGACCGAGCTGAGGCTTTAAAAAGAAGTGCCATCGCTCAGTGGCTCCCAAACTTTGAGGCCCATTAGAATCACCTGGGCTGCTCTGGAAACTTCCGATGCCTGGGCTGCCCTCCATAGCAATGAAATCTGATCTCTGAGGGCAACAGTATTTTTAAAGAGGCCCCAGCGATTCCAGTGGACAGCGAGTTTGGGAACCACTGGCGTGGCTGCCCCAGGGAAGGGGAGGGAACTTGGAGGAGGGCCCAGGTTAGGCTGTTAAATGAAGGTAGAGCCCACATTCACTCACCTCTTTGCAACCTGTCATTCGACCCACAATAACCCTAATGTGTTTGAAGCGGCGGATAGGCGTTAGGCCTAATTCCACATGCCCTCCGTACACAAACTGTAATTCACGGTACACACCCAATAGGCAATACGCTCTTTTATAATCCGAATCCTGTGTATGTAATTATACCCGTATGTGCATACTCACTGGGCATTTCTAACACCAGGCACATCGCCACCCCCAGGCTCTAACCTGGCTTTTTGTCTTTCAGCCCTCTTGGTCCCCCTCCCCCAAGCTGGTGTCCCTGTCCAAGTTCTCTTTCCCCTTTGTCCTCCAGTCTGAATGTCCAAAAGCTGGGGGAGGGGATGAGTCATGTTCTAGGCAGTGTGGTTTGGTGCTGACCGGATGGGTAGGGTGGGGCTGAAAGATAGGAGAAAGTCACGCGCAACTGTTTCGGGGTGGTGGGGACAAGGGGGTGGGGGAGGAAGGAACCACAGACTCCAAAGTGCAGCGGGAGGGATCCTGAGGGGCTGTGGGCTGGAGCCAAGATAAGGGGAGACGTATGGTGGTGTGGGTCAGCCCAAGGTCACTCTGAAGGACCCAGGAGGTGTGGAAACATGAGCCCTCAACGCCCTGGCCTGAGCACCAGTGGGTGAGTGGGAGTCAGAGGAAGAAACAGTCCAGAGAGTGCCAGAGCCCCTGCCTTGGGGGCTCCTGGTTGGGGTGGGGGAGCAGCGTGGGAAGCTGCATGCCGTCAGAAGTAGTCTGGAAGATATGGAATGTGCAAATGACTACGCCAGGGCCAGAGGCTGTTTATTATAATGGGATTGTCACATCCCACAGAGGTCAGACAGGAGAAGCTTTTAGACACCAGTCTCCCCCTCTCCCGTCTATGCGAGTTCCCTGAAACGCAGCAGCTTGGAACACGGGCGTGTGATGGATGGGTTGTCTTCTTGGGGAACAGAGGGCAGCAGAAACGCTTCCAGGAGAGGCCCAGACATTTCTGGAGACCAGAGCGCTTCCTCATAGGAGTTTGTGAGACGTCCCCAGCTGGAATGGCCTGGCTCGTGTCCGTGGGGCCCTCGGATCTAACAGCAATCCCTCTGCCATGTCTGACGAATTCCTCCGTGGATCAGGGATCAGCGGGCCTGCCCGAAGGTTCAGATGTGCTCCCTGGAGTTTGGCAAAAGCATCTGCCACCCGTGAATGCCAATGTCCAGGGGGGGTCCTGGCAGAAGATTGTGGATTAGGCAGTGAAGACTGCCCCTTGGACCACGGGAGGAGTGGCCAACTAGAAATAACATGGGGAGAGGTAGCGTGGGGCTCTTCCCCACCAGGCTGCCCAGCTACAGAGAAGCGGTGGTGGTAGTGGTTGTAGAAGAACTCGGGACAGACTTCTGTTTCCAGGAAGACAGGTGCAGCCTCGAGATGGGAAATGCACGTCCCCGGATCTCACACACTGAGTGGTCGCTCCAGTCACTTGCGGGCGGTTGCTTTGACACACAGCCTCATCTGATTCTCCCTACTACATCGTGGGACAGGTGTTGCCCCCATTTTGCAGATCTGCAAACAGGCTCAGAGCTACAAAATGACTTTGACAAGATCAAGTAGCTAATGATCCAGGATTAGGACCCAGGGATCCTTCCACTGTATCGCGATCGATTGTGTGTGCCGTACCATAAGTAGGCTCCTTCCAGAAGGATGAAGAAACCCGAATAGAGGAGGGGAGAGGGAAAGGGAAAGAGCTTGACAGAAAATCTTAATGCAGAGGAACAAACCCTCCTCCGTCCAGACTTGGGCTGGATCCCTCCCCGCCCCCCCCCCCG
>NW_024424008.1:47825206-47835461 GCF_017311325.1 Ursus maritimus | reverse complement strand
CCCTCCGTCCAGACTTGGGCTGGATCCCTCCCCGCCCCCCCCCCCGAGCCCATAACCCCCCAGTGGATATGGTGACTACTGACCCCTTGGCACCTTTGTGCCTGAGACTCTTCCCCTGGAGAGGCCGGGGAGCAGGGACCGCTTTCAAGAGATCTCACAGACTCCTGAGCGCCGCTGTGGACATTTGTCAGCCCTTCACCAGTCATGCGACTTGACAAGCCACTCGCCCTCTCGGAGCCCCAGGCTCAGACGCGGCACAGGCGGGGCAGAGACAACAGTATGGTGCTCACAGGCGGGTGAGAAGGGAATTCTAAGAGGCTGTTGCAAAGCGGAGGCCAGCGGAGCACGTGAGGAGGCAAGTAGCCATGCCAGCCAGGGCCCAGGCAGGTCCCCCTGGCCCAGCTGTCCTTCCTGGCTCGAAGCGCATTGTTCCAGCACCTTCATTTCTGCTCTAGGGCCAGACAGCAGCATTAGGAGCTCCCATCCCTTAGGCTGGCAAGTGTTGAAGCGGCTGCCACTTGTGCATTCTGATAAAGGGCCGGGAGCAAGGGAGGCGTTGGGGCTGGGAATCTGGGTGAGAGAGAAGTCGGAGCCCCATCTTCGGAGCCCTGAGTCAGCAGGACAGTGGGGCGCAGTTGATCCACATAAAGCCTCACATTGTTCCCTGGGGCAGTTGGAACAGTAGTGACCTTTGGGATTTGGCTGACGGAGAACCGGGGGCTCAGGGGGCTGGGAGAGGGCAGGGGGCCACTGCTCATGGCTGGTGGCTGTGCTGATCCCCTTAACAAGAAGCTTTTGTCCCAGAACCAGCCCTGAGGGTCTACCGGCCTCCCGTAATGGGGGCAGCCTAAGTCTGGGAATGGGCCTGGCCTGGCTTTGGGTTGACGCCATTCACCGCTGCTCCTGCTCAGGGAGACTGGGCGGGGTCGCCAAGGTGCTCCCGAGTCTGCCACCAGGCAGCCAGCATGGGGTTAGGAAGGTGCTGGCTCCTGGCCGCCTTCCTCACCTCCGCGGCCCCACGAAACCGGCCCCTCTCAAGCCACAAAGCAGCCGCAGCCAGGAGTAGAGGGATAAATGTTTGGGTTGGCTCAGCCTGGGCCGCAGAAGCATGCGCTGTGCTGTGATGGAAAGGAGACAAAGATGGTAGAGCACGCTCCCGAGGGCAAGCAGCAGTGGGGGGGACAGGGTGAGAACCCTGGAGAGAAGGCCCCCAGCCTGGGTGTCCGGGAGGGCAGCGGGAGCGACGGGGTGGCTCCCCACCCTGGCCCCCTTCGTTTTCAGCTCCCCATGGTGGAGGGCTGGGCTGAGAGAGCAGGCGGGCTCTCTGGAGGAGGGCGCTGAGTGAGACAGCAGTGTGAGGACCTTGTTCGATGTGGGTGAGAGGATGTATGAGGGAGTGCGTGAGGCCATGTGCGAGATGCCGCACTGGCTCAGAGAAGGGGGTGAGTTGGAGGCTCCGTGGGGGACACTGAGGGTGGCAGTGTGCTCCTGTGAGCAACCAGGGGCCGGGGAGAGACGGGAGCAGCTGTGTGTGAAAGAGATTGTTCGAGAAGCAGCAAGTACGCGAGGAAGATTACAGGCATGTGGCCTGTGAATGGGGGAAAGCAGGTGGGCATCTGCATGTATCAGTTAGGATTCCGCTGGGCTGTAACATAAAACCCCCAACAGCAGGTCAAAGCAAGGGAAGTTCGTTTCCCTCTCCCGCATCTTCTCTGAGGCTGGAAGTCGGCAGCGGAGGGCAGTGTGACGGCCCCACAGTCATCCCCACTGAGCTCCCAGGGGCTCTGTGTGCAGCGTTGCTTCCCCTCCCAGCATTAAGCTTCCCCTGGGGCCTCTCCCCCGGAGGGCGGCACCTGGGCCCGGCGCAGGGTGTCTGCCGGTCCAGTGCAGAGGGCTGGGGCCCTGCTATTCCCAGGCAGCTGTCTGCTGTCTTCCTAGGTGTTCGCCCGGAGCCCCAGCACAGCTGGGCCTGCGCAGCCTTCTCGCGGTGGATCTCAGAAGTGCTGCCTGGCAGGGAGTGAACAGAGAAGAACAATGTGTGGATAGGGGCTGATGGGGGCAGCTCCGAAGAGCATAAGGATCACTGGACTGTGAGTCAGGAGGTCCGGGCTGCTGGTCCTGGCTCCGCAGCTGCATGACTTGTGAAGGTCCCGTCCCCAGCTGGAACCTCACTGGGTCACGAATTCAATGATCCCCTGAACCTGCTAAAAGCCAAAATAGCAACGGTGGGACTACCAGCCTGTAGGACTACCCGTCTTCTTGTGGGAGGCAAGGGAGCCGGCCGATCGAGGCCCCAGAGCATATGCATGCAGGCGGGCGTTCACTCAGCTGCTAAGTGTTGCGCTCGGGCTTTGTGCCAGACCCTGAGGTTACTGCCTCTGCCCTTGAACCAGGGGCAGATCTTATGCGGGGCCTGGATGACTTGTTGCTGGGGCAGAAGATGCCACATGAGGATGGGGTCCTCTGGGAAGGCATTAAATCAGGTGCACACTGGACCAGCACAAGTCAAGTTGGAGCCAGCTCCGAACCCACCAGGGACTGCCGGTGATCTGCTAGCTAAAGGTCAGACTCTTTGCTGGACTGTCAGACCCGCTGCCCTGCCCCTCGTACCCGCCTCTTCCTTTGACCACTCTGCCCTCCCTCGCCCCACCCTGTCCCTAGTGGTCGGCTCAGGATGCTTCCACGCTCTTGTTTGTGGGCTCCTTCCTTCGTTTATTCATTACCAGGCACTTACGGAGCACCTGCTGTGTTCTAGGGGGCGGGGAGTCACTGCAAATAAGTTATTTTCCCAGCCCCAAGGAGCTGAGTCTGGAAGGTAAGGCAAGAGATGGTTGCAGACTCAGTGGGATTCGTGCTGTAGAGGTTAGGAGTTGGGGCCGGCTGAGTCTGCTGGCAGGTTGGTGGGGGCAGTGTTGGGAGGACAGGCCAGAGGAGGGGATGCATTTGAACTGGGCCCTGAGAGATGGCAGGCAGAAGGGGGCCGAGCATCCCCAGTAGAGGAGTCAGCTCGGGGACAGGCACAAGGCCTCATCGAGCTCATTCTGGGAACTGGAGGCTCTTTAGTTCAATGCTCAGGGAGTGTGAGAGGAGCTGTCGGTGGGGGCGGATGCCAGCCCCGGGAGGGTACACTTTAGGGCAAGGGCAAAAGGAGCTTCCGAAGGGCATTAGGCAGATCAGTGACAACGTGGAGGGATTGGGTGGGGGTGTTATGAGAGCCTCACATTTCCGTCTTCTGTAAATTCCTCTCTCTCTCTCTTTGCTAGAAAGCCCCCCCCCCCACACACACATCCTTTGACTGTTAAGGACCACTGAAATGTCCCTTGCTCTGGAGAAGTCTTCCCTCCCACCCTGCCTCCCAGTCTCATCCTTCATCCATCCTTTGCTCCATAGCACTTGTCATAAACCTCAACCCCAGGCCTTATGCAGTGTACTGATTCTGTTGTAGGAGGTCAGTCTCCCCATGAGCCCCTTGAAGACAGGGGCCTCTGCCTTGGTCTTGGCCATTTTCCCACCCAGCCTGGTGCCTGTGAGGGCCGTGCCCCAGGAAATGCTGACCAAAGCTCTCCCACAGATTTGCTGATTCCCTGTAAGCCCCAGAGGAGTGCCCTGACCTCTCTGGGCCTAAGGTGCATCTGGAGGAGAACAATCTGCTCCTGCTTCTACAGGTCGGGAGTAGATCGGAGCTGGAGCTAGGCCTGAGATTGCAGCAATAACAGACAAAGGATTCAGCCCACTATGTTCTGAGACCTTTGGCTCATTTTTTCCTCACAGTAATCCCTGGAGGTGTAGGTATTGTTAGTTTAACTCATTTAACAGATGTGGGAACTAAGGTATGGGGAGGTGAATTCCCCAGTTTCACGGCTAGTATGAGCAAAGCCAGCATTGGAACGTAGGTAGTGCGGACGCCAGAGCCTTTGCTCGTAACTACCGTGCTGTCCGACTACCTATCTACTCCTGAGCTTTACTTAAAACCACAGAGGACTTCAGCCAAGTGCTCGCGATCCCCATGGTGCACGTGCCACACCCTGACGCCCAGGTGTCAGCCCTGGTACTGGACGGTCTGCGTCTTCCAGGTGGCCCGCTCCTAGTGGGCTGGAGGTTCCCGGGAGCTCATGCGAGCAGGAGCCTTACAGAAACTTCCATCTTGGGAGTCCCAGCCTGAGTCCTGGACCTGAGAAACCTTCCTCCGCACCCTGACATCTCCAGCTGTGCCATCTGCCTTGGGCATTAGGCCACATCCGGGTGACTCATCTCAGGGCAGTCTCGGGCAAGGAGGAAGCTTGGGAGCCAGGCTTCCCTTTGGCCTGGGCCTAGCATCTGGCCAGATGTTTGCTGAAGCAGGGAGACCTCTCCCCCTACCCTTTCCTCTGTGCTGGAGGGAAAGGAGCCCCTGGAACCTTGGCAGTGAGTCTGAGGTGTAGAGAGTGGAAGGGAGGAGGGACACTGGTCAGGATGATGGAGGCAAGTAGGTCCAGAAGCTAGGGGTGCCCACCCCCTCCCAGGGGTCAGCAAGTGCAAGATGGTCTTTCTGGAGAAATAGGACCAGACAGACTGGAGAATGTAGGGTCCACAGAGGTTCTAAGCAGGCAGGCAGGTGGATCAGAAGGGTGACCCGGCCTCATGTCGCCCTCCTATCTATGTCAGACGCTGGCTCTTGTTAGTCATGCAGAACCCTGAATGCCAGCTGCCACACTCCCAGGGCAGGTCTACACAGGACTTCCAGGCATGGCTGGAAGAGGGAGCTGAGTTCTGATCCTGGCTCTACCACTTGCCAGCTGTATGGCCAAGGGCAGACTACCCTGCCTCTCTGGGCCTGGGCTTCAGTTTCTTTCTTTTTTTTTTTTTAAAGATTTTATTTATTTATTTGACAGAGAGAGCCAGCGAGAGAGGGAACACAAGCAGGGGGAATGGAGAGGAAGAAGCAGGCTCATAGCGGAGGAGCCCGATGTGGGGCTCGATCCCATAACGCCGGGATCACGCCCTGAGCCGAGGGCAGACGCTTAACCGCTGTGCCACCCAGGCGCCCCAAGGGCTTCAGTTTCTTGAACCAGGCACCAAGGACATCTGGGAGGCAGTGGTGCCTGGGGGTTGAGAGAGCGCAGGCTTTCAAGTCAGACTGCCCAGGGTTAAAATTCCAGCCACATTTCCTCCTAGTCCCGTGACCTTGAGCAAGTAACCCATTCCCAACTAAGTAATAATCATCCTCCCTACCTCCTATTGTTGTAAAGATTTTAAACAGGACAATGCATCCTTTTTGACTCATAATAACAGTGACTTGTCCCTTCCAGTTATAGACTTCAATAAATCTTTGCCCTCCCCAAGTAAATCTTCTATCTCAACGAGAAATCCTCAGTCCCTCTCTTCACCAGCAGATTCCCATTTTGCTATCATTTTGCTGTTGTCTCCAACATTGTTGTTTAATATAATAGAGTGAGGGAAAGACTCAGAACAGGTGTTTTTTTTAATCCTCTGGTCTGGTCCAAGAGTTCAAATGCTTTCTCTTAACGGTGGGCAGGTGATCTCCCCGAGCAAAGAGCCCACACTGCAGCTCTTGGACCCCAGAGTGTGGCACGTGGCTCTGGTTTTGGAGAAGAGGCTGTGACTATTCCAGATAAGGTTCTTTTAAAAAGACATTGCTGGAAAATCCCCAGGAAGTAGATGTTGGCTCCTGCCCCGGGGTCCTGCCAGGGACCCAAGCCCTCGGAGGGGAAGTCTGGTATCTGGTCTCCCCTGGCAGGAAGTGAGCCCTAAGTGGAAAATACACTAGTGGACCAGCCTCCAGTCTCCCCTCAGCCAACCCGAGCGGATGGAAGATCGGGTGGCCCAGGCTGGCGGGGCGAGGAGATTCCAGCCTCATGGCCCAAGAACGGATTTCCTGTTGAGAGGAAGCTGGGGTTAACCCGAGCTCTGATTCACCTTCCCTGCAAGACTGGCATCAGCCAAACCCTCACGGGGCCATTGTCACCAGCTGGGCCCCAGTTTCCCTTTCGGCACTATTGATGGAAAACCTTCCCGTATATGCCCATACCTCCTTGTCCTAGAGATCATGTATAGTAAGAGGAAGCAAGAGAAACGTCCCCGTAGAGGCCAGGGATGGCGGTGCTCACTGGCTCCGATCGCAGCGAGCGCCTACTGAGCACAGAGTCGGGGTGGGCATTCTTCTGTGCCCTGTACCCTAACTCACTCAGTTTTCACCACAACCCAGCTGCCTAAATGCCGCAGTGTCCCCGTCTTACAGGTGAGGCTTACAGAAGCTCGAAGCTGTGGCTGGGCCCTGGCTAATCCATTGCAGAGTTAGGCTGCAACTCCCCCTCACTGCCTTACAGGAACCCGAGGGGGGGCCTCAGCCCCTGTCTCAGAGCACTTGAAGCCAGCAGGCGCTCAGGAAGCCCTCCGTGAATGCGGGCTTTCCTGGTGGGCGAAGCCAGGGCACGTACATTGACGTGTACGTCGATAGCTCCGCGGCGCTGCATGTGCTTGGTGCCACAGCCGGGCCGTAGGGGTTCTGGAGGACGATGGTCATTATGGCCAGGGTGCCTCCCTGGCAGGGAGGGTCTTGATAGATTGAGACCACTTCTGATGGGGACTTGCTGACTTCTCACTGGGAACAGTTAAGCCAAGGCACAGGGTTGGGTGAGAGCAGGTGGGTCAGAGCACAGGGTTCCAGCAGCCGGCTTGGGAGGGGGACTCCATCCTTCCCTGCGGCCGCCTCTCTCTTCTCCCTCTGCTCCCCTCCAGCCTCCCCCATTCATGCAATGAGTGAGTAACAGGAAGGAGCCATTGGCCGGCTGGTAATGCCATTAGTAACCCCGTGGGGAAAGGGGAAGTGATGAGAGGAGGGGAAAGGTGAGCCATCCCAGCTCCCTCAGGCCAGAATCTGGCAACAGCTGCAGCCAGCCTGTGCTGCGTCTGCCCTGAACGCTGTCCTATGCGCGCCACCTCCCTCGGAGGTGGGGGTGGCCGGGAGCCGGGCTGACCGGAAGCACAGATCAGAGGCATTTTGAGGAGCACCAGTTTCTGGGCCTCCCCCCAACACCTCCCGAATGAGAATGTCTCCGAGAGAAACTCTGGAATCTATGCTTGTAAAAAGTTCAGGCCCTCCCCTATTATGCCCTGGTCAGGTAGTTTATAGGGGTTGTGACCCACCCTCATCCGGGTGCCACAGGGGTGCCCCCGAGGGGCCACATCAGCTGTGAATGAACCAGACACCGACCAGAGGTGCTCGCTCTTTTAAGTTGAAGTTCTGTACTTGTAAACAGCTGTGTTTTGAAAAGCTTTTTAGTGGTTCACTATGTGAATTTTCCAGGAGGTTTTGGAACATCTGGGCTGTGTTCTTTCTTTTCAGTTATGGGTCTAAATGGGAAAGATAAAAATTCCTAGACCAGCAGGAGGGAAATGTCCCTGTCCGTTGTAGGGCAGGGTCCAGGCGTGCGTCCTGTCCGAGGCCTGAGCTGAGCCCTGGGTGGGCTGGGAGTGGGGCCCCACCCACTCCAGCTGGTCCCCATCCTCCTGCCCTTTCCCATCAGGATGTGAAGATCTTCCGAGCCCTGATCCTGGGGGAACTGGAGAAGGGGCAGAGTCAGTTCCAGGCGCTCTGCTTTGTCACCAGGCTGCACCACAATGAGATCATCCCCAGTGAGGCCATGGCCAAGCTTCGACAGGTGAGTGCTCGCCTCGGGCCTGCCCTGGCCCGGCTCCTACCCGGAGCCCCCAGTCCTGCAGCCAGCCTGGCCCCAAGCTTGGACGCTACCGCAACCTCAGTCTCCCACCCAGCACTTGACCCACCCTGGCCCTCATCCCTGGCACCCCACTCTCACCCTGTCGTCCTCATCCCCCTGATTTTGCCCCAGGCCAAAGCTAACCCCATCACCCCAGATCGCTAATCTGCACAGACCCCCAACTGCCAGATCCCTCCAGTCCCCTAACCTCAGCTCCTGCCCCTTGATGGTGGAGGCTGGGGGTTTGGACTCTGAGGTCAGATCTGCCTTCGCCCCAGTGCCACCACTCGTCATCCAGGTGACATTGCAGGAGTGACCTCGCCTGCAGAGCCTCTATTTTCTCATTGAGAAATGAATTCTGAGAATTAAATGAGCTAACACATGCGGTGTTCAGAACGCTTCAGCCTGTTGGCCTGCGCCCCGTCCCTTCCTGGACCCTGGGCCTCTCCCCAACCTCACCTAAGTTCCCTAAACTCTTCAGGGGGTTCTGCTCTAGGCGCTTCCCAGAGACCCTGCTCCCTGCATGTTGGAAAGTCTAGGACCCCAGAGGTCATTGGCCTGGGACAGCTTGCCTGGCTGCCCACCACCGCCACCCCCCAGCCACTGCCAGAATTCCCCATCAGCCCCAGACGTCAGCCAGTGGCTGGCTGGGAAGGCTTGGCTGTGCCCCGAGCATTGGTTTTTCCACCAGTTGGAGGGGATGCTAGGATTCCCGTTGACAGCCAGCCTGCCCCAGGGTTCTAAAGGCGACCAGCCGCAGCTTGTCTGACACTCAGGCATCAGGCGAGGGGTAGGCAGAGAGAGCATTCGGAGGCCAGGTGGGAGTGGCTCCTCTTCTCCATACAGAAGAATCCACGGGCGGTGCGGCAGGCCGAGGAGGTGCGGGGCCTGGAGCACCTGCACATGGACGTCGCCGTCAACTTCAGCCAGGGGGGCCTGCTGAGCCCCCACATCCACAACGTGTGTGCTGAGGCCGCGGATAGCATCTACGCCCGCCAGGAGGACGTCCGGTTCTGGCTGGAACAAGGTCAGCAGGGCGCTGCCCATGGTGGTGGCGCGTCACCCGCCATAGAGAGTCACGAGATACAGGAGTTCAGAGGAGGGACCCCTAAACCGGGATGGGATTGGTCAGGGCGGGCTTCCTGGAGGAAGGGGTGCCTATGTGGCTCTTGAGTGAGAGGAGTCAGCCTTTCCAGGTAGGGATGCACAGAACTGTGACTTGCTAGGCCCCGTGGAGGGAGACACCCAGGCAGCACCTACCTCGCTCCTTCCCTTAGTGAGGACACAGGTGGACTGTCGTCGGATGGGGCCCAAAGACACCCGTTCCTACCCGCCCACCTCTGCTGCCACCCTCCAAAGTCAGCGCCTCTCCTTTCTTTTGTGCTCCCCCACGATCCTTGAGGGCCCCCATCTCTGTGTGCTCCCTGCCTTGCAGCCCCTGCGCTTTTACCGTGGGTGCCTCTCCTGACACCACGCCCAGGACCGTCCTCGGGTCCTCCGTGTAGGGGGCACAGGGAGATGGCGTAGTTACAGATCCAGGTCCCTGGTCCTTCTGCCCAGCCGGCTGAGCACTAGACAAGTGCCTGCCCCTCCCAGGGCACCCCTGGATTTCGAAACGCCCGACAGAGCTGTGGCCATGCCCTCCACACACAGCCCTCCCCGGTGAGCTGTGCCCCACACTGCAGTGCAAGTGCAAGTCTGATACTGCACCCCCCCCCCGAGGCCGGTCCCTCCCATGGCCACTGAGCCGAGCCAGGGGCCAGGTCACTGCCATCTCCCTCCAGCACCCCCGCACGTGCCCTGGCCACGCTGACGTCCCAGCACATCCGCGCTGGCCCTCCTTAGACGCCACCACCTTCTTGAAGCAGCTCTCCTTGATTTTCTCCTCATTCCGCCACATTCTAGTACAGCGACGTTTCCAGGCATAGGGTGCAGGTGGCCACGTGGAGGCCTTGGCGTCAGACCGCCCTGGGTTCCATCCTCACTCCACTCCTTACTCTGTGACCTCAGGGAGATCATTAAACCCCTCTGGGCCGGGTTTCTCACCTATGGAACAGGAACCATAACACTTAGCTCCCAGGGGTGCCGGGAGGCCCGAAGGGCCACGTGGGGCAGGGGCAGGGGTGGGCGGGCTCCCTCTCTTTCCCCGAGGCTGACCCCTGCCTCTCTCCCCCAGGGGTGGACAGCTCCGTGTTTGAGGCTCTGCCCGAGGCCTCGGAGCAGCAGCTGCTGCCGCGCTGTGGGCAGCTGGGGGACGGCGGGAGGCCCTGCGTCTGCCGCTACAGCCTGAGCCTGGCCTGGTACCCCTGCCTGCTCAAATACTGCCACAGCCGCGACCGGCCGGCGCCCTACAAGTGCGGCATCCGCAGCTGCCAGAAGAGCTACAGTTTCGACTTCTATGTACCCCAGAGGCAGCTGTGTCTCTGGGACGAGGAGCCCTAGCGGGGCAGGCCTGCAGGCGGTGGTCCCTGCGGGAGCTGCTCTGGGTCCGCCGCTCTTCGCCCAGCCACCGGGGGAGGGGGAGGCAACCCCCCCCC
>NW_024424008.1:47800355-47825196 GCF_017311325.1 Ursus maritimus | reverse complement strand
CCCCCCCCCAACTGAGGCCTTATTTCCCTTCTCCCTTGATCCCAGGAGCCTCTGGCCCCATCATGCAAGACTGTGAAAAGGGGTGTGGCATGGCAGGGGTTAACTCATGAAGGCAGCCCCCGCTCCCACCCTGTGCCTCCCTTGGGGACCGAGAGAAGGGGGCTCTCCAGATTTGTCCCCTTCCCCTTAACCTCCCCTGAAGTGTTCTCTTTCAAGCAACCAAAATGTGATGGCTCATGATTCTATTTAACTCTTTGAAGGTTTAGACCCTAGAAGGTGTCTGTCAATGCCTGTGACACCGACCTCCCCACACATACATCCCCCCACCCCCTGACTCGCCCATCTCGAAGGAGCTGGGCCCTCTGCACCATTGAATGCCCAACAAGGAGGGGATCCCTGCCCCAGAGAGGGGGCTGTCGGGGACCCTCGCCATAGCCCTACACCAGATCACAGCACGTTCTTGTCATCGCTGGCCTCCAACGCTGGGGCAGGTGAGGACCTCCCAGCCCTGAGACACGTGCCTCCCCCCACCCCCAGACTCTGTTGGGACAGCAGGCACCAGCCTTCCCCCTCTAAATGGAAATATTTTTGTAGGTTCTGGGGCAGGGAGGGAGCATGAAGTATGAGGAAAACTTGAATTCCAGATTTTTAATGCAAAGTATTTATCATTTGTACCAGAAATAAAAGTTTAAATTTTTATTTGACTGCCAGCCCGCGACACCGAGTTCTGAGAGAACTCTTGGCCGATGCTGCCACCTGGTGTCAGGAGAAGTGTTCCGTTGCTCTCCCGGTGATCCGGCTAGGGACACCTTCTAAAGCACCTGCTGGGTGCTTGGCCATTGTGGGTCCAGGGGGCGGTCTGGGGTGGGGGGTGCATATCAGGGAAGGATGAGACAAGACTGCACTTAAGAGAAAGACACATACAGAGATGAGCAAGTCAGACAGTAACCAGCACAAGCTAGATGAAGGCAAGAAGTAAGGGCATAAACTCCAGAACCAGACTTCCAGGGTTCAAACCCTGGCCTTGCTGCTTATTTCCTGTGCAGTCTTGGGTCAAGTTACTTGCCCTCACTGTGCCTCAGCTCTCTCAGCTATAGAATGAGCTTAATAGTGAGACTGATGGAGGTTCACACGTGTGAAGGGCCCAGCACATAGTGCTCACTGTATTCGCCATTATTAATATCGTTAGTATTAGTGAAAAGCGCAGGCATTTCCTCACCTGTACACCTGAGACAGCTAAACCAAGCGTCTTCGCATCAAGAGTACCTTCTGGTATAAAAAGGCTGTAATACAAAGCGTCAAGCTGGGTGCTGGAGGGCTTCCGCGAAGAGGGGACGTGCAGGCTGAATTTATGGGGGGAAGTCTCCTGGAGCAGGTGGGCCCTGGGTGAAGCTAAAGGGTGGCAGGCATTCGGCGCGGTGGGGGAAGCTGAGCACAGGGCGGGCGGGGCCTGGAGCGGGGCCAGGAGCGCTCCAAGTTGGGGAAAGCCCCAAGGGTCCCACAGGGGTCTCCTTAGGAAGGAGGAGACGGGGGAGTCAGCTTCTCCCTCATCAGCCTTGGAGAGGGAAACAGGCTTTCAGGACCTCCCCCCCTTACTCTGCTCCCCAGAACAGGCTGCCGTTGCCCAGGGGGTTGTGGTGGGAGCCAAGCTTGCTTGGCCATGTCAAGTTAGAGATGGTGGGGAAACATCCTTTTCAGGTAGGTATGCCTCTTTCTGAACCCGTTTCCGAGGACCAGCTTTAGCTATGCTGGGCGGCCAGGGAGGGAGGTTCCTCCGGAGTGGGGGGGGGTGCTTTCCTCCCTTCCCTGCTGCCCACTCCCAGCCCTCAGGCCTGCTCTGGGTGGAGGAGGGGGTTGCTTGGAGAATGCACCTCCCACCCCCTATGTGCCTTATTTTCTGGGGTGGGGTCCCCAGGTCATATACTTTTTCTACTCACTTTCAAATAGTCAAAAATAAGGCTGTTTTTCAAAGAGTGCTTTTCTAATCTTCCTTGGGAGTGACGAGCACCTCCCAGCCTGCCTGTCCCCGGCCATGCGGGGGCTTCTGGACCCTGTCACCACACACTACCCTGCCTGGTCTTAGGGCATGGGGATGAGAATTAAGATTCCCTGAGACTTCGGGCGGACACCACACTCGGGCAAAGCCCACACTCCCCCTCATTCCAAGCGACCCCCCCATCCCTCCCCACCCCCTCACTGTCAGTACCTCCCAAGCCAACAGTACAGTCACTTCTCTGGCCAGGTTCTCAGGGTTCCGTGTACATCAGGATCACTCGGGAGCTCAGCTCATTAAACAGATGTCCAGGGTCAGCTCTTTGAGAAACACCCAGATAAGACTTGACTTTTCTCAAGAGGCCTTTGTGCACCTGCGAAATCCCTCGGGGGAGGTAACGTGTCTACAACAAAAGCTCGTTTCTCCAGTGCTTCAGAGTGGACGAAGCGCCTTCCCCTCCCTTAGCTCATCGGCTCATTTTAGCAATTCTGTGACACTTTCTGGATGTGGCTCACCGGTAAAATGATGCGACTTGCCCGAGGTCAGACAGCTAGTTAGCGTGCCCTGGGATCCAGGCCTCAGCCTTCTTCCTCTGCACATAACTGCTAACCCAGATGGGTTTATCAGACTGGCCCCCGGGAACCTCAGAGAGTGCGGCTCACCTACAGGGCGGTGAGAGGGGGAGCAGTACGGGGTGTGCAGCCCCCCCTGGGGCCAGTCCTGCAGGAGCAAGCACTGAATATATGGGGGAGCACACACCAGTCCCCTGCGACTGGAGTTGGCAGGAGCAGGCCCCTGCTTGGTTCCGTTTGCCAAGGTAAGCAGGGCTCCGGGAGGGAGGCCAGGAACCTGGGCCTCATCGGAGCCTCTTCAAACCAGACAAGCCGCAAAGGGTGCCAGGCAGCCCCTGGCAGGGTCACCCCAACCTGGGCCAGCCCTTGCTCCATGTTCTGTGGGTTTTCTTCAGGCTCCTTTCTCTGCACTCTGCGTCAATGAAAGTCCTGTCCTAGAACCTGGATGTGGTGGGTTGAGCCACCGAGGAGTCTGGCAAGAAATAGGGCAAGAAGCAAAGCTGGAGAGTAACAATGCCCAAGAGGAATGCGGCTACCAGCCCCGTCCAAGCCGTGTGCAATCTGGGGTGAGTCACCCCCACTGCAAGCCTCTAGTTTCTCATCTGCGGAGAGGCGGCCGCCTCGAAGGGCTTCCAGACCCAGCGGTCAGTGTGTCCTTGCTGGCTGGCATTCAACCTCAGATTGTTAGGCAGGTGGCTACCAGTGGACAGTTGAATTGACCATGACTTGCTCTTCCCAAGTCCTGCTGTAGAGAAATGCTGAAAATGGAGCGCTGCAAAACCCAGTATTTGGTAGAGACTGATAGAACCCTGTCCTCCAGATGGGGGGCTGTCCAAACTTACACCCTCACCAGCAAGGGCATGAGAGGCCCGTTTCCCCCCATTCCTGCTGCATCAGTCAAGGTTCTCTAGAGAAAGAGAACCAATAAGATACACAGAGAGTGAGAGAGCAAGAGAGAGAGATTTATAGTAAGGAATTAGCTCATATGATTGTGGGGTCTAGAAAGTCCAAAATGCCGACAGCTGGCAGCTTAGGCAAAAGTGGTTGTTGTCATCTTGAGTCTGAAATCTGCAGGGCAGGTCAGCTGTCTGGAAATTCAGACAGGATTTCTGTTACAGTCTTGAAGCAGAATTCCTTCTTGGGGAAACCTCACTTTTTGCTGTTAAGGCCTTCAACTGATTGGATGAGGCCCACCCACATTAT
Source organism: Ursus maritimus (assembly GCF_017311325.1). Lineage (NCBI taxonomy): Eukaryota > Metazoa > Chordata > Mammalia > Carnivora > Ursidae > Ursus > Ursus maritimus. Next base: position 47,821,428 of record NW_024424008.1, on the reverse strand, counting down.
CCAGGGCAATCTCTCTAAAGCCAATGGATTGTAGATCCGTTCATCGCATCCACAAAAATACCTTCCCAGCAGCATCTAGACTTGTGTTAGACCAAACAACCAGGCACCATGGCCTAGCCAAGCTGACATGGAAAATTCCCCATCACACCTGCTATCACTTGATCTTATGATACGCTGTTGGCCATTTTGACCTTGAGAAACATTAAATAAAGCATTCTGGGGTTTCCTCTCAGATCTCAACTATTGACTGTAGCCAGGTAGTAGGTAACGGCCCTGCTAGTTGTTCCTGTTTGCCCCCCTTACCCCCACCTCATTCATTCCCTGCCCTCCTCTTCTCTGCGCCCCAGGACACTAACCTGTGGATCGGCCCCACCTGGGCCCCTTTACCACGGGCTCGGCCAGTGAAAAGCACCAGAGATCAGAGGGCAGGACAAGAGGGATTTCCAGGCATATATCCCTATGTTCCAGGCTCCTTGCTGCTTCCGGACCCCATCTCTGCGCTGGCTTCCTTCCTCCAAGCTCCAGCGCTCCTTGGGCTCCCAGGCTACAATTTCCAACTCCTGCCTCTTCAGCCCCAGCCTCTTGGCGTCCCAACTCCCTGGTTCCCTTAATCCTGCTCGAGTCTCCTTGAATAAGCAGTACCTTAAAGGCATTCCTCTGTGTTGCATTGATTCGGTTTCTCCACAGAGACCCTGACTGCTAACCGCTGCAGTCCCGGCTGGGGACCCAGCAGAGTGGACAGTGGGAAGGAAGAAAGCAAAAGGGACGTGGGAAACGCAGACTCACGTGGCAGGGACTCGGGGCATCCCTTCTCCTTGGAGAAGAGCCCGGCCTCAGGGGCTGCAGGTGGAGCAGGGAAGGCAGGCGGGTCACAAGCGACCTCAGGCCCCAGGCCCGGCGGGTGTGGTGCCCACCTCTCCTGCAGTGACCAGCTGCCCACCTTGGCCCCGGCTCCGGCTGTGGGTCGTGCTGAGGGTCTGTCCTGACTCTCGAGCAGGGAGAGGTGGGATGAGGGGACACTCCACTCATGGCTCCCCCCTCTCCTATGCCACGGGAAGCAGGCACAGACCTCCACATCTCTGCTGGGCCTGCATGCCCACAGGCCTCTCCAGATCCCCTCCTGCTGTGAGGGTGTGGGAGGTGCCTCCCTCTCTCCAGACCCAGGGCTCTGAATCCCAGCCCTCCCTCCCTTTGCCCCGGAGAAACTGTCCCCCGCCTTCCCTTTCCTGCCTTCTTCCTATCGGCCCTGAGAGTATTGAAATCTTTCCCACCTCAAACACAAAAGAACAAACCCTTCCTACCAGGGCCCTCTCCACCTCTGCCCTATTTCTCCCCAAGTCTTCAGTCATGCTTCCTGCCACAGTCCTCCTCCTCCTTCGCAATTCCCAACCTCACTGCCGCGACTCAAGGCTCTGCTGCAGTCTGCAGTAGCGAGCTGTGTGTTACCGACACCGTGGACCACTCCCACCTCAGTCAGGCCCTCCCTTGCCCATGTGTTCCTGCATCATGTTCTGTGATGCCGCCAGCCTCTACTGCTTGAGGGACTCCGGTGTTCCATGCACCTGCCGGTCTTCCCTTCGCTGGTACTGCTGACGCCCCTCCTAGCTCCTTCCCCTCTGCTGGGGGTCCCAGCTCAGATGTCTATTCCTCTAAGGCCCCCATTGCACCCCTCCATTTTTCAGTTAGAGGACATGCTCCAGTATCAGGGACTTGCCTTCCTGTTCCCCGCCCCACAAACATCACCAGACTGTGAGCTTCCTGAGGACAGGGGACAGTGTCTGGTGTCCGTTCTGTTTCCAGCCCCTAGCTTAACACACAGTGCCAGTGGGTACTCAGTACAGCTCTGAACGGATGAATGAGCGAACGGCCACTGACCTTCTATGTGTCGGGGTGTACGACTGCATGTAGCTCAGAAGCCCCAGAGGCCATGTGGGAGGTAGGACATTTTAACCAGCAGAGCTGTCCAGCAACAGATGGCCACCAGACAAGGCCAGGACTCCTGTCACTGCATGGATTGGGCTAAGGCTGGCTGACTCAAACTGCGGTTCCATGCTTAAGTCTGGCCTTTGATGGGGAGCGCGTACCAAAGACCCAACAGCACTCTGAAACCAAGATTCAGTATTTCTGACTTGCCTGGAACTGGGACCCTCACCCGTAAGTCCCCCAGCCACGGAGGGGCACTCAGGGCACCACAGGGGTGAGATCTCTCCAGTCTTGCAAGCTAAGGATGCTCAAGCCAAGGTCCCACATCCCCCATCACCGCAAGAGGGCGCGCTGGCCTTAGACTTGCTCCTTGCGTGCCGGTGGACTTGGAAGCTTACTTACCTGGTCTGAAGAAGACCTGGAGAGTCGGGAAAGGACTGAGGCAGGGTTCTGCTGAAGGTGTCATCAGAGTGGCCAGACCCAGGCCCAATGCAGTCCCCAAGACCAAAAAAGCTCTGTGGAAGACAGTTGCTATGCTGTTTTAAAAGCAAGTTCATGGGGTGCCTGGGTAGTGCAGTCGTTAAGCGTCTGCCTTCGGCTCAGGGCGTGATCCCGCTGTTCCGGGATCGAGTCCCGGATTGGGCTCCTCCGGTGGGAGCCTGCTTCTTCCTCTCCCACTCTGCCTGCTGTGTTCCCTCTCTCACTGGCTGTCTCTCTGTCACATAAATAAATAAAATCTTTAACAAAACAAATAAAATAAAATCAAGTTCATATCATTACTATCTATTTTTCAGAACCTTCAAGTGCAAGTGGGCAGTGACTTTGTGTGTACTACTCCCGTTAGAGGTGAGCGAAGGCTGGGTATGGGGTGGGGAGAGTGCGTGCCTGGGACTGGGGACTCGGCATTAGGGATATCAGGGCCAGAGAATAGCTCAGTGTCCTGACTCCCTTGTCCTCTCTGGTCCACTCCCCAGAAACAGTGACTTTATCCTGGTTCCCAGAGCACCTCTCACTTTGTCACCTGACACTAACCCCCTCCACCCCCATTCTACAATAGTCCTCCTGGCAATGAAGCCATCAGATTGCCTCTGAGGTGTGATTTTAGAAGAGGCCTGCAAGTTCTTCTTGGCCTCTACTTTCCTTCCATCTGCTCTTTTGGGAAGCCTGAGCTGGGATCCATTCCATTCCCCATGGTTGCCCCAAGGCAGGGAGCTGACCCCCAGCCCGTACCCCCACGCTCCGGGCCCTACAGCCCATCTGGCAGACAGAAGGAGCTAGAAGGGACTTGTTGTTTGGTGGCCTTCCAGGATGCCTCGCTCTCCACCCTTCTCCCAGCCCTGACAACTCAATCCAGCTGACATGACAGGAAATGAGAGTGAGCAACAGGGCCCACAGCCAAGAAGGCCACTTTGCCGAGGCAGAGAACAGGGCCAGGGGGCCCACCTCCCTCCCCCAAGCACCTTCTCTCAACGGAAGATAGTGCATCCAGCAATGTGTCTGAAAGGGAAGGCTGGCTCCTGGAGCCTTCTATCCTTGAAGCAAAAGGAGCTGAGGGCATGCTCAAGTAGAAATGGGCCTCCGGAGATAGTGACTTCCAAGGGGATCAGATGTCACCCCAGGAAGACCAGGCGGACCTGGGGTTGTGTCAGAGTTGATCACAGTTTGGGGAGTATCCTGGAGTAAGGTTTTGGCTACTCTCTGAAAAAGTCCTCCAGCTGTTGAGAAAGGGTGGGGGTAAGGGAAGCAGGGAGTACTCGTTTGCATTTCGTTTGCATTTCATTTGCATATGCCTCTTTTGATGTCCAAAGGCAATGAAATTTCCTGTCCTTGCTTCTTTTTCCCTTTCTTTCCTCTGTTCCTTTTCTAACCTCCAGGCAACCTCCTATCTCTCTTCTCTTCCCCACAGCTTTTCCTCTCCCAGGCCGAACAGAGAATGCGGAGTATTAGGCCCGGGAGTATTAGGCCCAGGGGGTTAGCACCTTCCCCGGGATCTCCCATCTGCCCAGAACTCAAAAAACTGGTTTCATGGAGCTTCTGAGTTCTGGGAAAGAGGGAGGGATAAGGAGGTCTTTTTTGCACTCCCATTAAGTTCGTCTAACTGAAACGATCATCAGGCAAGGCAGAGAGGGAAGGAATAGAGATTGTCCAGCTTTGCCCATTGCCCCATGTTTGCATGCTGCAAACCCACCCAACCTGCTAAGACTCTGGAAGAGCCTATGAAGGAGGAGCAGGGAGAATGGAAGGGTCTCTGCTCTGCTGCGACTTGTCCACTTGCCCCGTGACCTTGGGCGAGCTCCTCCCCCTGTGGACCTGGGTTCCTCATATAAATGACAGTCTAGATTCCTTCCACCTCGAGGACATGATCACAGAAGAGAAGGGGAGGCTCCAGCACAGACACGGAGGGTAGGGTTAAAAGCCCCGGCTTTAGGGACACCTGGGTGGTTCCGTGGGTTAAGCGGTTAAAGTTAAGCATCTGCCTTGGGCTCAGGTCATGCTCAGCGGGGAGCCTCCTTCTCCCTCTCCTCCCAGCTTGAGCTCTCTCTTGCTCTTTCTGTCGCTATCTCTGTCTCTCTCTCTCTCTCAAATAAATACACAGAATCTTTAAAAATAAAAATAAATAAATAAAAGCGCCAGCCTCGGAGTCACGCAGACCTGCTCTAAACCCTAACTCTGCCATCGACCAGCTGTATGAACCTCCCTGAACCTTGTCTATAAAAGGAGTCTCCAAAATTGTATCTTCCTTCTAAAGGCGCGCTGAGTAAGACCGTACATGGCCGGCGTGTGGCACCTGTCTTGGCAGATAGGAAGCACTCAATATTTATTGAACGAATGAGTCCAGGGATGAAGGTGAGGTAATGTCTGTCGCCCTCTCCCCACCCCCACCCCCTCACCCTCCCATCCTCCCACCCCCTGTCTGGAATCCAGAGCTGGGCTTCCAACGGTGAGCCTTCCAGGTTTCACCTCTGCCTCAACGGTTCACCTCATCCCCAGAGCCCCAGAATCCTAGCCTGCAGGTGCTGGAAGGCCCTTGGAAGCCGTTAGTCACATGCCACCCCCACCTCCCACCCCGGGCTTCTGGAAAAGCAAAGGCCAGAGAACAAAGGTAACTCCGCACATGAAAAGAGAAACAGCGGGTCCCAAACGTGGTGGTCAGAGAATCAGACCCCCGTTGTATGCAGCCACGCAGACGCTATGCAAATGGGCGTATGGAGATCGCCAGCACACGGGGTATATAAAGGGGTATATAAACTACGCGGGCATTTTGCTAGCATGGTGGTAGATGAAATACCGTTGTAGATAAGAGAGGGACCTCAGGGAAGGAGCCAGACCTGGAGTGGAGGAGGGAGGGAAAGGAGGGAAGGAAGGAGGGACAGGTTAGAGGTGTCCTGAGAGGGGTCCCTGGGTTCAGGAGGCGCCTGAGGAGGCTTTCCTGATCTCTTCCCCCAGCCAAAGGATCAGGAAGAAAGTCCTCTTCCGTCTTGCCAAGAGTGGGAAGAATGGAAGATGATGTGACTGGGGGAGAGGGGTTTGTAGGAAACAGGTGCTTACTGGGCACTTCCTGCTCCTCCAGGGCCTCTGTGGCACCTACAGAGCCCTCCGCCCCCACCCCCCAAGCCTGTGTGTCCCGGCCTTGTGCTCACCGCCCTGGGGGCAGCCAATTAGTTAAGGACCCGGAGGTAGGATAAAAAAAAGTCCCACAGAAGCCGCCACCTGGGCTATGAAGCGCACTGAAGTGTTATGCTAATTTAGTAAAAGATCATTTCACTTCCAGCTTCAGAAAGGAGGTGGCATGTGAACTGTGCAGAGGGAGTAGCGTGCCTTGTATCAGAACAGGAGCCCTGGTTCTTACTGGCTGTGCAACCCTGGGCGAGTTCCACTCTCTGAGCCTCATTTTACCCACCTGTTAAATGGAAATAATAAGAGTCCCATTTACGAGTTGTTATGAGGACGAGACAAGATCGGAAGCCTTTAAAGTGTTGGTTAGCACAGTGCCTGGCATGCAGCGGGGAGCTCAATAAATGCTGGATATTATAATAGGGGATCATTGGGGGGGGGTAACATACCAGATGGAAAGAACACCATAAACAAGGCAGAGAGGCAGAAAAGCTCAGGACCTGTTCTGTGAGCAGGAAATAGTCCTTGAGACTAAGATGAAGGTAGGTTGGTAAGGACACCTGTCTGGAAAGGAGGGCAAAGTCCTGTGCTTGGGTCAGCCCATGGCTCTCTGGGTTTACAGACAGGTGGTCCCTTGGCCTTGGCACCACTTTCTGGGAGCTAAGGAATGGAGGAGAAGAGTGGGGGGAATTTAGATGATGAGTCTATAATGGGTGCTACAAAGAGCACTGGAGCAGGAGTCCAGAGAACTGATTGAGTCAGACTCTATCACTAGGGAATTGTATACCTTTGGCGAGTCCCTTCCCAGCTCTGTAGATGAGGCAGGCGGCTGTTCCCATAATCCCTGACCCTGGTAAATAATTTTCACATCATCTTCTCATAGAAACTCAGAGCCACCTGGGACCTGGAGGACAGGGAGGGGTCAATGTCTTCACCCAGAAAATGGGATAATAAGCTGGGCCCCATCTAGCTCCCGGGATGTTGTGAGCACGTATGGGGGGCTGAGTTTGGCCACCTGCTAAACTGCGTATAGATAGATGCCAGTTATGATGAGCACCTGCCCCGTTTTACAGATGAGTAAACTGAGTGCGAGAAGGTGAAAAGCCTTGGCTCTTGTCACCCAGCTGGCAAACGGTGGAGAGAGAGGATTCCAAAGCCAGATTCTTTCCAGAACACCCCCACGGCTTTTCTAAACGCTCTAGACTCCTTGCAGCCCTTACCCTTTGGGAGTCTGTCCAGACAGCAGCTCAGGCCCCGGCAGGATAATCCATCAGGGGTTCCTAAAAAGGGCCAGCTGGACCAGGAGTCTGGGTCTCTGTGGGCGCGGTAGGGAGAGGCTGCCAGGCCAGGTTAGGGCAGACAGGTGTTCCTCGGGGTCGGGACCCGCCCCGGCAGCAGCCTCTGTCCCCCTCCCCAGGTCCCCAGCTCCACGTATGCAAATCACTGGTTTGCATGGGCCCGGGGCCAGGCGCGGGGGCCCTGCCAGGGGGCGTGGCCGGCGGCCCCCGCCCCGCGCCGCGTGCTCACCTGGGGAGTGTAGCAATCCTGGCGGTGCAGAGTGCTGCCCGGGCGGGAGCAGCGGAGCGCGCGACAGCGGCGGCGACGGCCCGGCAGCGGCTTCCACGGCGGCGGCGGCGGCCGGGGGCGGGAGGAGGCAGACCCTGGCTTCCCAGGGGGCCCGGCTGGGGCACTCGCGAGGGGCCTGGGGGGGCCCTGGCTTTGGCCCCGCCTGGGGCAGGATGGTGAATCTGGAACCCATGCACACAGGTGAGGGGTGGAGGGAGTGAGCGCTGACAGGTGTCAGAGAAGGGGCGAAGGGGTCGAAGGAGAGGGGCACCGTTCTTGGGGGGGGGTCTTCTTCCGCAGCAACCAGGAGAGGGCAGTGTGGATAGCGGGTCATCCAGGGGCGGGCGGCGTGGGTAGGTGGATGTCGGGGGACCCTGGAAAAGAATGGAGGTGGGGACTAGGGGGGTGAGGGGTGGGAGGGCTTCGGAAGCCTCCAATCTGGAGAGTGGCAGATGTGTGGGACTTGGGTATGCTAAGCTGTTGTAGTCTGGCTGAAGTTGCTCTGTTCTCTGATCGCAGAAGGGTGGCTCACTCCCTCAGCCAGGGGTGTGGACCTGGGAGTGCATAAGTGAAGAAAATACTTGTATCCACATGTTACGTGTTTTGTGTCTCCGTCCTTTATGTGAAGTAGAGGCAGAGTGGGCATTTGCAAGGTGTGGGGGGGGCGCTAGGAGAAGCGAGTGGTGCTTGGCAATGACAGAGGCACACCTGGGGCAGGTGCAATGTATTGATTAGGGCTTGTGGAAACATGTGTCCCTGTGTGTCAGAGGTGAGTCTATTGTCCTCGTGTGGGGGGGGGGAGGTGGAGCAGACCCCATGTGTGAAGGGGTGCCTACCCACATGCTTTGTGGATACTGGCGATACTCTAGGCTCTGTGCTGGGGAATCCGCGTGCAGGTGTGGGTCAGGAGCTCTGCGGGACCCTGAAGGAGGAGCAGCCAGCCACACGGACCTATAGGATAGGTGCTTCCATTTCTGTGTCTCAGAGGGGGTGGTGAGAGGTACACCCTCTGTGTCCCATGTCCCATGGATTCAGATACCAAGCCCCCCCTTTCCTCTGGGAAGGAAGTTAGGAGATGCAAATGCTTTTCCAGGAGTCAGTTTCCCCTATGTGAATGACATGTGGGCATGGTGCAAACCGAGGCCCCTCTGTTCACCCTGCTGCTCCAGCCTCCCACAGATGGGCTAGGGCAGGAGCTCCTAATCCCTAATGGTCGTGCTTGGCGCTAGGGTGGGCCTTCTAAAGGTCTGAGGGTTTGAGTGGAGAACAGACTCGAGGTGTAGAAGGCTAAAACGGATTTGGCCATTTCAAACCAGCAATTTGCCTCTCAGAGAGGGAGGGCAGCACCCCGTGACTTTTAGTTAGGATTTCAGGGCTGTTGATGGGAATTCCGTACCTGGTCTCCTTTCTGGAGGAGTAGGGAGGAAGAGTGAGGAGAGGCAATTTTCCTGACCCACCCCAAGGAGCAGAGCAGTCTGGAGGCTTTGGCCCTTCCTAGGGCCCACCAATCCTGAGAACAGGCAGGAGCGGGTGCACGAGGGGACCGAGGGTCCACAGTTCCCCAAACAGTGAATGAAAGTCAGGCTCATGGAGAGATGTGGATCCCCAGGTGCCAGGACATGCCAGAAAGGGCCAGGTGAGGCCAAAGGAAGCATCTAACTGGGTGTCATCCAATATCTGGAGAAAGTCTGTTTCCAGACCCCGTGGCACCAATATGGAGCTGNCATTCCTGGGGCCATTCCCCTGCTCTCCCCACTTCACTTCCCAACAAGAAGGCCTTGGCTGGAATGGGTGCAAGACCTCAGAAATGTGGGCCCTCAGCGGGAAGTTCTTCAGGGACAAGATCAGAGACTTCCTAGGGGTTTTCCACCTCATTGTCTGCTGGAGGCTCACGCTCTGGGGGAAGTGGGAGGAGGTGGGACAGCTGGGACCCAGCAGGGAAATGCCTAGGGGCTAAGAGGATCTGGCAGAGAGGAGAGCATTGAGAAGGCCAAGCCCCCCACACCCTGGCCTTGGAGGCAGCTCCAGGCTGAGGCCTCCCTCGCCCTCTCCTGGAGGCAGGGGTTCCCAACACAAAAGGGGAGATTGAGCGCAATCCAAGGTAGGGCTCCCGTCTACGCTGGGTGGGTTACCTGACTGGCTTGTCTGCATTTACCTGCTGCCCCTCCCCAGCCCACTTCTTTAGTCTGCCTGCACCACCCTGAGAGCTCTGGCAGGCTGGCCCCTCAGTGGTGTCTGCTTCCCCTTTAGTGGCACCTCAAAGGGATCCCTCAGCTTGGGACTTTCTGTGGATCTCTCGCTAACTGGGTCTCCATTTGATGGCTCTCCTTGCTGGGTCTTCTTGAGCTTTTCAGTCTGAGGTCATCCAGTGGGGTCTTTCAGTGTGGGACCTGCCGTGGGGTCTGTGAGGGAGGGTCCCTCTGTGGAGTGTCTCATTATGGGTCCCTCTGTAGGGTCTCTCAGTCCAGGATCCTCTTGGTGGAAATTTGGTCTCTTCTGAGTCTTATTCTCAACCCCCACCCTGTAATTCTGTGTCCTGTCTTTTCTTCACAAACAGCACTTTCCCTGTGAATTTCCAGTCCTGGGCCCTTGGGGACTCCTCCTCAATTGATTTTATGGGAAGAGTTTGAGTGAGGGAAAGAGGGGGAGCAAGAGCACACAAAATAGGGCACAGGCTCACACCGGGTCCCACAAGCAGGTCCAGGAGCTCTGTGGTCCCCGAGTCTGCCCATCTTTCCACTCTGATGACCTGGGTGCAAGCCATGATTCAGGTCGGCCTGGGGTCTGGGCGCTTTGTACTTTACAGAGCATCTCTCCCCAGGAATGAGGTCACCAGACATGGGGGTACCCCAGCCAAGGTGTGGGGAGGCCTCCCTACTCCAGGGTCAAAAACAGGGAGAGGGGTAGACAAGAGTCAGACAGACAGCCGTGGAGGGAGAGAAGAAACAGGAAAACAGTGGGAATTTGTCTGGAGAGGAACACCTGGTTGGCCCCAGGCTTGTCTTTTTCTTTCTCTTCACTGTGAGCTGTTGCCCGTCAAGGTTGGGATCAAGGCTCACAGACGATACCAGTTACAGCTCAGGGTTACCATTCAGGTTGGAAGGCCTTGTTGTGAGAAGAACTGGCTTCATCTTGAAGAAGAAGTGACAGAAGTCTTTTTTTTTTTTTTAAGATTTTATTTATTTATTGACAGAGAGAGAGACAGCCAGCTAGAGAGGGAACACAAGCAGGGGGAGTGGGAGAGGAAGAAGCAGGCTCCCAGCGGAGGAGCCTGATGCGGGGCTCAATCCCAGAACGCTGGGATCAACCCTGAGCCAAAGGCAAATGCTCAACGACTGAACCACCCAGGCGCCCCGAAGTGACAGAAGTCTATTCCAGGAAACAGCTGGAGTCATGGCTAGCTCAGAAGTAGGACTGGTGGGCCCTTGATTTTCTTCTGGTAGAAGTGCCCCCATTGGTGAGCATGTGAGGAAGAAGTCAGGAGGGAGCTCCAGTCCCTTCGGAGAGATGGAGCTGGACAGTAGGAGAGAGAAGGATAGGTGCTCTGCTTCTCCCCGGCAGAGCCTGGACGTGGGGGTTCAGTACATTGTAGACACTCAGCCTGCAGCCTGGGGGAGATGCCAGCCCTTGGCTTTGTTCCTTCAGGCTCACACACGCATTCTGGTTCACAGGTGGATGAGGAGGGGCTGCTCATGGGTCATGCCAAGGCACAAGGAGGGCAAGGCCAGCAGCCAATGTCTTGCCCCAGCTTCAGAGCATGATGGTGCCAGTGAGGCAGAAGAGGGTCTGTGTCTGGTATCTGGGATCTTACACAGAGCAGCTGAGCCTCCCCAGGGAAGGGAGTGATGGCAGGGAGCCTACTCAGTCGCCTGCCTGCCGAGATAAGAGCCGAGAAGACTAGCCCCACCCCACGGCTCCCTCGCTCACCCCCGGCAAGTGCTGTCGGACAGGCAAAGGGCTATGGCTTCTTGGGGAGTTTCGGTGTTGGCCCATTTTTAGGCTGAGACCCAAGAGTTCGTCCCACCCATCAGCCTCAGCCTCCCACCCACAAGAACTGGTTTTCCGGACCTTAGCATCCTGTGGGACTTACAAAGAGCTTCTATGGATCATCTCAGCTTGCCCCTCCATTCAGGCTCCAATCCCTGTCCAGTCCCAAAGTGTCACCATGTCGCTCCCATAATGGGTCCATCAAAGGAGAAGCTGTCCTGGCAGAGTATGGGCCTTCACCTCCTTCCAAAGTCATTTTAAGACATGATTAGGAGTACCTTTTAAGCTAATTCAAAGGCTGAGTGAGGGATGGCTTTTGGCTATATTTAAAGGCAATGCAGGGAAAGGGTGTCAGAAGGGAGTCTGGGTTACAGGCATGAAATTGTGGTTTAGCTAAACAGTTACCCTTCTTAAATGTCAGGAATTTGAAATAAGTTGATTTGAGAATCTGGTCATCATCCCAGCCTTACTGCCTCTTAAACCCATCCTGTCCCCATGAGCTCTTGCCCCGTGAAGTCAGAATTTGGAGAACGTCTGTGGCTTCCCAGGTAAAAGACAAATTATGATAGCGCTGAGACAGAAAACCAAAGCTATTTCTTGTTATGGGAGAAGGGGACTAACAGAGAAGCCTAAGTATCTGTTTAGTTCATTATTTGATCGCGAGCTTACTTTGTGCCAGAACTGTGCCAGGCAGTTTTCATTCAGTATTCTGTTTGCTCCTTTAAAGAACTCTGGGAAGTTATCATTAGTCCCAATTTTTAGATGAGAAAATGAAGGTTCAAATATGTGGCCAGCGTTCCCCTTAGTTAGTCATGGCACTGGGATTAAATCCAGGTCTCTGGGCCACCAAAACCGATGCTCTGAGGCCACTCGAGGCCCTCTGAGGCAGTTTAGAGAACCGAGGGGCCAGTCTCTGATGTTTTCCTCAGCACCACTGAAGAATCCCTATGGAGGAAGCGAATGCTGAGCAGCTTTGTGTTAGGCTAAGCAAAGTCCCTTTCTCTATTGGAGCGAAGGTGAGCAGCAGCCCTTTGCAGATGTGTCCAGGTGACCCACTCTAGTTCTGCATATTCACGCATGACTGACTCTACAGAAAGTTTCGAACTACAGCAGGAAGGACTTAGGTTAGGCTCAAGAAGTGCCTTCCTAAATGTAGCACAGTGGGACAGGTGGTGAGGTGTGCTTGCAAGGTCTCCCCTAGAGGTCTGCGACTGTGCGGGACATGGAGCTCCAAGTATTTACCTGGGAGTCATCACAAAAATATTCCTCCAACCACAGTGGCTCCCCAAGTTGCTTATCCCGTCCTCTGCTTCTGGGGTGTTCTAAGAGCTGGAGAGCCTCTGAACCTCCGTCTCTGTCTTGCTTGGCACGGCAGTCACCCCTCCTGCACTGCAGTCACTACACCCCCAGCGGCCATAACTTAAATCTCTGCCAGAGCCACACACAACATTGCCCTAAAAAAAAAAAAAAAAAGGTTTCTCCCCGCTTTTCCCGGGGCGGAGGTCCACCCTTTCCCTCATCCTGATCATCTCCAGACCTCGGGCGTCCAGACTGCCAACTGCCTGATTACCTGATGCAAATTAAGACTGCATGCTTAACTGGGATTGGCTGGGGAGCCGGGTATGCAAATTGTCTCACCAAGACTTTATCTGGTTTGAAAGAGTTAAAGTGCTGCCCCAGAGAAGGGGGTGGGGGTGGTGGGGGGGGTCAACACGATTTGAATAAAATATTCTTCTGTCTTTAACGGCCTCAGTATTTGGGTGGTTTAATAAGGAGAGGAGCTGAGAGAGTGAGTTAGTTCAAAGTTGCCTCTTTGCCTCTCTCTGCTGATCCTGGAGGAGACTTTAGGGGCCTCTTAGGTGGTGGCAGCTGTCTGTTATGGGTAAATGTTTAATTTATTGAAATGAAGCAGGGCAGCGAGGCCGGACCAGCAGCGCTAGGGGGCTGAGACCGGGCCTGGTGTAGGTATTCTCTCTCTGCGGGGCACTGACCCGCCCACCATCCTTTTCTCCCCGAGCACGTTGAAGGAGTAGGAAAGAAGGTAAGGATCCCCAGAGGAGAAGGATCTCCGGAGGGCCACACAGGAGCTAGGATTTGATCCCCAGACAGTGGGCTGACCTCTGAGAACCAGACAGAGAACAGGGGGCAGGAATTGGTCAAGAAAGGTGAGAAGGGCAAGCCTGGGTTCAAGGGTACTCTTACCTCCCTAGGTAGGGTTATTACAGGGCGGGGAGGTGGGGAGGGGAGAAGGGTATTTCTTATGCTACTTTAAAAAAATAAAATAAATCCCCCAAATCCCAAAGGCAATGAGGATTGAAAATGGGAAGCATTCTCCCCCACCCCCCACCTCGCCGTACCCCTCCCCTTGTTAAATTTTTACCAACTGAGCCTGGTGATTGAAGGAAGTGACAATGAATGATGCAAAAGGTGAGAGATCCCACAGTAGCAGCAGCGAAGGGGGAAAGAAAGGCCAGGGAAAGGGGGCGCGCCTGGGGGGAGGGGATTGGTGCCCTGAGCTTATGAATATTCTAATGGTTGTATGTTCGGGAATCAGGAATTTGAAAGTCTGATGGTTGTTGTAATTACACATTCATCTTTGCTGTTTCGTTAAAGCCACATATGTCATAGCAAGAAAAATTGTGACCTGTTATTAAAATCAGTTGTGTTTTCCCTGCAGATATCAAGATGAGTGGGGATGTAGCAGATTCCACGGATTCTCGCAGTGCCCTCAGCCAGGTGGAGACAGGTAAGGGTCTTCTCTTCCGGGGAATGAAACAAGAAAGCAGGGGTGGGAGCGAGTTGTTGCAAATCATCATGGAACAATGCGGTATCTTTTCTCGCTCAGTCTTTCAGCCAATCGGACCCCAAAGCTGGGTCTTAGGAAATGAAGGGATTCCTTTAGAGACGTAGGATGTGACCCTGGAGACTTCAAACAGTACATAGTGGTCTAGAGGGGGACAAAATCTCTGGAACTAGGCTAGGAAAGGGCCAGATCCTGAAAAACAAAATGGAAACAGGAAAGTTAGGGAGATCAACTTCTCGATGTGCCGTTCCAACACGGTGGAAGCGGCAGGCTGTGGTCCTAGCCGCTGCTGACTGATGGAAAGCACTGTGTGTCTTCAGGAGATGGGCACCAAGGCCTTTTCACCCCAGATTTCTCAACAGGCCTACTCAAGGAACTAGCCAAAGAGGCCCGTGCCCAAGTGTTCCTCTTCCAAATTGCATGCACGTGGGTGGTAAAGAGACCCAGAAAGAAAGGCTCGGTGCCTGGAAGATGACTTTGCTTTGTGAAGAAGAGAAAGAGGGCAGGAAAAAATTGGGAAGAAAGTTTCATAGCTCTCTGCTTTTAACTCCACAGTCCAAGCTTTGCTTTGAAAGCTCCATATAATTAAAAAGAACTTAAAGAAACATGAGTATAAATTGTAACACCACCAAATAACTTTAATAGCCTTCCAACAAGACCTCAATTAGTCTTTCATCTGGATCATTAGAGACGTAGAAATTAGAAGTGGAAGAGAATCAATGTCCCCCAGAGCTAAACTCTTTTCCCAAGTCTTCAGGTGCAGTCTAATCCCATTCTTGAAGCTTGGGTCAGGGGCAAGATAATTGGGGGGCTTGGGGGGGCATCTGCAGGGTACACTTACCATAAACTTTTCCGCCTCCCCAATCTAACATTTAAACAACCCTACTGCACAGGTGGGGCTCTAGGTTCTCTGGTTTTCTCTGTGAGTAGGGATCGCTGGGCTAGGAGAGTGTGGGCTGGTTGCACTCATTTTTCAATTGATTTAATTGCTGAGTGGGTTTTCCTAAGGGTCTGTGGAGGGGGGCTCTTGTTCTCCCCAGTTGAGAAGCAAATTTCCTCCAACCTGAAAAACTGGAGCAAGGCTTTAAAATCAGTTCAGCTGGGGGCACCTGGGTGGCTCAGTCGGTGAGGCATCCGACCCTTGATTTCAGCTCAGGTCATGACCTCAGGGTCATGGGATCGAGCTCTGCGTGGAGTCTGCTTGGGATTCTCTCTCCCCCTTTGCCTCTGCCCCTCCCCCTGCTCACTCCATCTCTGTCTCTCCATCTCAAAATAAATAAATAAAATCGTTAAAAAATAAATAAAATAAAATCAGTTCAGCTGGAGAGTGATAGGTAGTCTCGGCTGTAACACTCCTCCCTGGAGAAGAGTCAGACTCTAGAATCCACTGTCCAGGAGAAGCTGGGTTGCCCTTTCCTGGTGGCAGGCTGGCTGGAGCCAGTTCGGCTCACCTGGGCCAGGTATACTACCCCAGGTGCATGGGGACACAGCTAAGAGAGTGTCCATGCGGGAAGAAGACCGCACTTAGCAGGCTGGCTGGCACTGGTGTTCTGTTCCTAGTTAAGCGACCAAGTCAGGGTAACCGTGTTGGGAGTGGAAAGGAGCTACATGGAACTCTAAAAGGTGAGCCAGGAGAGAGAGGGGGTTCAGATCCTGGGTGGGGGTTAGGAAGGCGAAGGTGTTAGAGATGATGTGAGCATGTTTTCACCTCCTATCTGAAACTCTGGGAGCTACATACACACTAAATTGAAGGAGAAGGAATCCAGACATAAGCTGGCGCTTTGGGAATCTGTTTGTCAGGGTTACTCCCAGTTCCGTATGTGACCTTATCCCAGCCACTTTGCCTCCTTAGGAGGCAGGAACAGATGATCTTCGAAGGGTATGGGTTTAAAATCACAGCTTAGCTGCTCACCAGTTGTATGATCTGATAAGTTGGTTTAGCCTCGTCTCTTCCGATTAATGTCGCTGCGATGATGTTTAAAGCCCGTAGCACGGTGCTTGACGCATGGCGGCTGTGATCGTCATTACGTCTAATGGCGTCATCATGATCCTGCGATTCTGTAGGTCACAGAAGGGGCATCACTGCTCCGCACCTTGGGGCCCCAGGTAGCTGAGATGCCCTTCTCCCGTTCACTCAGGCCAAGTGGGTCATCCCTGGAGGCTGGTTTTTCTCGTTTCACATTCAAGAAAGGGTTCAGTGTGGGTCTTCCTCAACTCCAAGGAGACCAAGAAGTCCATACTCTGTGCTGTCCGCAACTTCTCCACCCCTAGATTCTTCGCTTCCAGGGACTCCGCGCCGTGGCCGGTAGCACCCATACTTAGGTGATCATCAAATTACTGTATGTTTTTAAGGGCAAGAAAAAAGAGGTAGCTAATTAAAGTAACCAAACTTCCTGGAAAGTCATTCTGACTCATTTTTTTTTACAGAGAAAAGCTTATTATGAGTCACAATGGTTACCAACTTGGTTAAATGGCTTCCTTTGGATTTTTAAAAGGCAGATTCCCCTTCCCAGCAGTGCGTGAATTAGGGGGTGGTTTGTCTCTGAGTTTTAAAGGAACTACAAACAAAAGGTGACCTAGAAACCCCCAGCTCACTGAGAGTACCTTCTGTGTTGTGTGAAATCCCCAAGGGGCACAAGGGTTGGGAGGTGGGAAAGGGAAGTCATTTCCCCATCCACACAGGCTAAGACTGCAAAGGAGAGTGTTCTCAGGTCCAGACACAGACCTCCTAGCTGGCAGAGACCTGGCAGGCAGCTCGCTTCCCTTTCCTCCCGCTTATAAGGAGCCGAGGCATGGACAGAGGGTGGACTAAGTCCCCAAGGCCCCCGAGTAGCTTTGTGGCAGCACTAGAGACCAGAAAATCTCCTGATCCCCTGTTCAGTCCTCCTCCCCGACCCTTCCCCCCCACCCCCAGAGGACTGGAGCCAAGATTCTAGATTTCTGAATCATCAGCTTTTCTATCTTTTCTTTAATTTCCCTGACTGTTATTTTTCCTTCATTCTTAAGGCTGACAACATTTTCTTTTCCTGTTCTCAACTGAGCGGTTGATAGGAATATGCAGGCTTACCCACATTTCGAAAGCCCCCGGGGTCTGTAACTGACGAACTCCCAGCTAACCCTGTGACTTTTGACCACACTGGTCGCAGAGCAGCCTCAAACACAGGGGAGGACAGAGACACTGGACATGGGAAAAAGGAGAGAAAGTCCAGCCACGTTCACGTAGCCTTTCCCCATAACTGGGCACATGGACGTGTGCCTAGGATTTCACATGCATCATCTCATTTCATTCTTACGATTCCCGTTTTTATCAAGGAGGAAATTGTGGCTAAAGAATGAGAAACTGACTTGTCTAGGACTGTACAGCTTCTAACGACGAATCAAACTTGGGCCTGTCTGACTCCATTAGATTCTCATCTTGGCTCTGCCATTAACTCCCTGCAGGTTATTGGGCAAGTGTTTTCCCCACCGGGACCTTTCTTTTCCTCCCATAAAGGAAGGATTTGGGCTGGATAATCTCTAGGAGCTGAATCTTGAAAACAGTGTACACGTTCTGCTTTTCCCAATTCTGCCATCACTTTCCACGTCCTGCATTTGTGTAACAGAGCGGAGCCCTCCCTCTCCAGGGCATCTCCCTCAGCCCCTCCCTAGTCCCTCCTTTCCAGTTACCTTCTCTGTGTCCCCTTGGACACCGCCAACCTCCTTGTTCCATTTACCTCTGATCCTCCTCTCCGACCTAGCTGGTAGTCCCGTAACCAACATCCAAGGAGCACACTAGTGTAGACCCTGGACTCAGAAAGGTGAAGAAGCAGTCCATGTCCTCAAGGGGCTTTCCTTCCATCCCAGGAGTTCATGGCAGAAGGGATGATAATGTCAACTTGTGTCTAAAAGAGCACAGACACCTAGTGCATTTGGCCTTTACGACAGTTCTGTGAGGGTCGATCTCATCCTCCCACTTTGAAGATGAGGGATTTGAGGTGGATTTTTCCCAAGATCCCATACCTAGCAAATGACAGAGTTAAACCTGGGTCTTTCTAGTGACTTTCTACCCAAAGATGGTGGTGGGAAGACCGAGGACCAACAGAGGAGCCAGTGGCAGAGGACACAGGAGACTGGTAGCATCAGGAGAGGTGCCAGGATTATGGAGGGGGGCACCGGCCAACGGGGCAGGAGGGAAGCCAAACCCCTGGAAGGTGGGTTGATACAGGCCAAGGGGCAGAAGCCCTGTCTGGGGCCAAAACCTGCTTGCTGGGGGAGAGCGGGAACTCTGGTGAGCTGGGGAGGGTGAGCATCTAGCCTCAGAGAGAATTTTCTCCTTCCCTTCTCTCATTCTGAGACAGCCTCACTAAGGCACCAGTCTTCCCCACCCAACCCTTTGACGGGACACTAGGGTGGGGTTGCAAACCCAGGTGATAGTGGAGCAAATTCCTTAGCATCCTTGTCCCGCTCGGAGATATGGGAAGGAAGAACTCTGTGAGGGGAGCCAGGGGAGGCCAGGGAGCTAGAGATGAGGGAGGGACTGAGCTTTGTCAGTTGTCCATGCCTGCCAGTCTTCTCCACCTTCAGCTGTCCTGTCGGTGAGGCAGAATGGCTAACACCTGCCCCACCCTCCAGAAGGATTGCCAAGACATCGTAGCTGTTTGGGGACCCTTTTGCCCTGCACCCTGAGAAGTTCCAACATGGTTTTAGGAAGGAATGGGCATGACCACGTAGGGGAGTACAGAGAGGCTAGTGCCTCTCATAAGATCCCACGGGAAGAGTGAGTAACTGACCCAAGACTAGAAAGTCCTTCTCAACCAATTCATTCCTCACCATCTCCACCCTACTGAGTCCCCAGGAAGAGAATGAGGGTAAAGAAATTATGTCTCATCACAACCAAGAGGTGAGGCTCTAGGCAGAAACAAGCAGAAGCCTTTTAGAGATGTGTATGGCTTTCAGTCCAAATATTTATGGAATAAAACTATTCTTTCCATGACAGAGAGGACAGCAGAAATCCAGGAAGTCCTGGGGGCGGGGGAGGTGAGGAAGAGTCTCCTATTGACAGCCCTTTCTGAATGAGGTACACGTGCACACACCGCCCTTTTCATGATTAAATGACAGAGTGGGTATGAACGTGCTCCGCAAAGGGGGCAGCACTATACAAATACAATCCATCATTAGGTTGATAATTATCAGAAACATTCCGGAGACAAGACAACACTCTGTCACTGAGCGATGTGGGACAAGTCTACCTGTGCTTTAGACTTGAGTTTCCTCATTGTAATAGAGGGAGGAGGGTGCTGGAAGAGTAAAAGGAAGGGGATGGACAAGTGGTCTCTAGGATTCGTACCTGCTGACCCTGGTCCTGCGCCTCCCTCTGTACCTGCCCTGCCCCTCCTCTCTCTTGAAGAGGAAAATGAAGCCACAGCCCTTCCACGTGTCAGGTGGGGGGCACTGATATGAATTCTTGAGGATATAGGGATTCTTGTCCATGCCTCTCTCTTCCTTTGGAGACATTTCAAAACCATCCCTGGAAAATGAAGGTATCTTCTGGTCTTAGAGATATTTTCCTTAAGGAAAGCTAAGCCCACGATTTCTCTTGGCCACCTAGTCTTGTAGGATATAGTCCTCAGTGCCTAGAAGGCCATTCTCATCTCTTGCCTGAGACCCGCACACTGCAGCATAAGCCTGTTGCCTCTGGTGATGGCCTTCTAAACCAGAGCGCTTCCAGTTTCGGTGAGAGGGAGATGAGAAGGTACCCACTCAGTACCCAGGCTTCATACCGTGGCTCCGTGTGCCGGAAATCCTGGGAAAGCAGCCTGTGGTGTCGGAAATTGCTTGTGTGCACCTAGCAATCAGAGAACCCTTGCAAACAAGACAGCTACTACGACTGCTCTCACCTGTACCAGCCTTAACCACTCACAGCCTCTCGCTCCCCCACCATTCCCAAACCCAAGCCCCCAGGGCAACCAAGGCAGCTCCGTGCTGCCCAAATGAGCCATGGGTGACCGGGCCAGTCCTGCCTGGCACCAGTCCTTCTGACTTTGGGAGGTCTCTTGAAGGAAGTGTCTCCCCACCACCCTTGCCTCCATCTTTGCAGCCCCCAGAACGTGGACCTCCTTTCTCTTCTGCCTAAGAGGGGACAAAGAGAGGGAGCCCAGTGGGGGGCATCCCTGCGCTTTTACCATCCCAGTGGTTTCATCGGTGGGCATTCCTTAGGGGGCACTGCCTCTGCCTCTCGAACAAGCTGGGGTACAGGACTGGTTGTTCCACTTCCGGTCTGTCACAGACCAGCACGCGGTCCTACCACACAGGACAGTAGGTCATACCCACCACACGTGTTCCAGCGAGTCCCTACCTGCCATCAACAGGTAGCGCCCACTCGTCACAGGCTTGGGGCTCTATTAACATTTCTCAGCTCACTCTCTGTGTTTGTACTATCTGCTCTCGGACTCTCACACACAGTTCCCAGAGCAGCCCCGGCTGGTGGAGCACCTTGAGGGGCCCTGCCTTCCAGGAGTTGGCATTGTGTGTCAGAATCGCCCTGTCCTTTGGCATGGATATGGCCGCCCTTGGGTATCTCTTATGATCTTCTTCACTTTCCTCCCCTCCCACTGTGGGTCTCGTCGGTGTGATGCTGGGGGCTCCAGCAGGAGAGGTGGGTCCCAGGCTGTCCTCTGCGGGCAGGGGAGCGTGCCCCCCCCCCCGCCCCACGGACACAGAGTGGGAGGCTCAGACCACTGCCGCTTGCTGGGCCTCAGCCCTTCATTAAGGCACCCCACTTTTATAGCCCACCCCCACTCTCCCAGGTGTGAGTAAATGCTTTTGGTCTCTTGGGTCCACCCTCTTCCTCAAGAAACAATTAGGGCAAAGAACACCTGGTGTGGAAAAGTGCTGACCAAGTGGAAAAAGAATTTAAAGAGAAAGGAGCTACCAAAGTAGCCTGCGTTTTAGGGGCTTGAAGAGCAGCCCGAGTCCAGGTAACCGAAATGCAGTCCCACCCAGCGCCTCCATCCCCTGCCCCCCGCATCCCCTGCCCCCGCCCACAGCCCACAGACAGACCCACTTACACACTCACACTCACACTCACAAAATCTGCGCCTCCAAGCCCTCTGGCCCACGGGGGTGCGCCCCCTGGCAGTCTTCCCTCCTGGCAAAGGCTGCTCTTTCAAAAGGCAGCCTGGGGATCCTGGGGGGGGGGGG
>NW_024424008.1:47799594-47800345 GCF_017311325.1 Ursus maritimus | reverse complement strand
GGGGGGGGGGGGTCTGTGAACCTCTGCTGGAGGCGCTAGGGAGACCCGATATCAGAGTGTCAGGCCAGCATTTGCTAGTGGGTCCCCCATGTTGAAACCACCTCCCCTAGGAAGGGCTTTGCCTGGAATCACCCGTCCTTAGGAAGAGTTGTCGAAAGGGAGAAGCAGCTTTGGGAGGAGAGGGAGGGGAGCAGAGCTGAGTGTCCTTACAAGGGAAGCTGCCTGAGGTCACCCCAACTAGGGCTGGTCCCCCCTCACTGGAGCCCCGGGGGATCTGGCTGGGCAGGGCAGGCTCAGAGAATGAGGAGAGCCCACCCCGGTGGTAAATTTCATTTCCAGGGACTTCAGCCACTGACATTGCTGTCCCCTCCTGCCTCCTCCGTGGGCTGATACTCATGGGGGGGGGGCACTTCTGGGGTAGCAGGAGGGCCCTGGAAGACTCAGGGAGGGCAGGCCTTTGTGCCAAGCCAGGAGCATGGGAAACTGAGCTACAGGCATCTCCCAAAAAGGACCAGTGCTGTTGACTCAAAAAATAATAGGTGTTCATTTGCATGGCATTTGACATACAGGTTCCATGCTGGGCTTTTCATCTCCTACCATCGCACCGTGGAAGCCCTCTAGATCTCCCCTCTCCCGCCACCTCCTTTGGGGGCCTGTGTCCTCCAGACTCCAGAACGTCCCCCCCCCCCACCACCTAGCCCATCCTTGGATTAGCCCCGGCCCGGCGAAAGCACAGCGGCGGGCCTCGCTT
>NW_024424008.1:47749359-47799584 GCF_017311325.1 Ursus maritimus | reverse complement strand
GGTAGGCTTGGTCCAGATTTGCGGGAGGAAAGCAGGCAGGTGGGCTGGCAGGTCTGGGCACCACCCCCCCCCGCTGGCCACCTATGTTAGGGGTACCCCACCTGCCTGCTATGGGCCGCAGCAAAGCCCCTGGCAGGGGGCTTGCCCACCCCACTCGCCCACCTGCTCAGGCTGGGAAGAGGAACAAAAAATCTAAGCCAGAGAGCCTAGAGAGGTGCCGAAAGGAGAGGAAACCCAGTGGTTGCTATGACGATGGGGTCTTGGTGCCCAATTTGCATAGGGCGATGATTTCCATACTGCAGGGTGAATTTCCATATCCCTGCCTCAAAGCCTGTTGGGGCGGGGAGGGGGAGAGGGGAGAGGTCATTTGAAATTCAAATGAGGATGATTAAGGTTTTCTTGAGGAGGGAAGCTCGGACAAAGGGGGTGAAGCCGGCTGGCACATGTCTGCCCCAGGCTCAAAGTTATCAAAGGGAGGCGGCACTTGGCTGACTCCCTCCCACCCCGCCTCCACAGGCCGCAGGAGGGCTGACAGAGGTCAGGCTGGGCTGGATGCTTGTGGCCTTTGCCTCCTGGTAGAACCGGGTAGGTCCCCCTCCCGCCCCTGGACTCAGTTTACCCCTCCACGTCCTGAGGACGCTTGAGCTCAGAGCCAACCACTGAGTGTGTTCTGCTTCTGGACTCGAGCCTCCCTCCCTCTGGTGACCACAGACTGGTCATCTCAGTTTTTCTACCCATGACATTGGAAAAACAATCTGTCATTTCTTGTTTGTCTAAGGAGATGTGAGGACAGACGGATTCTAGCCTCTACCACCTACCTGTGCTCTCAGACAATCACTTGCCATCCTTGGGCCCGAGTGTGTGCATTGGATGACGGGGTGACCTTGAGGGTCTCTAAAATCACTTCTAGCTCTACGATACTGTGGTGTGAGAGCGCTCCGATCCTCTGCACCCTCCGCTTATTATTTGTAAGACGCTTGGAATGATGCGAACTGCTGCACCCCTGCCCCAGCTCCCCAAGGTGCCGCCATGAGGAGTGTAGACTTTGGAGCCAGAGTCTGTAGGAGAATCCCAGCTTCCCTGCTTACTGGTTTTATGACCTTGGGCTAGTTACTTAATGGTTCCTTGCTCAGTTCCCTAGTCTGTAAAATGGGGGTAATGATCGTACCTATCTCACGAGGGTGCTGGAAGGGTTGAACGCGTCAATATTTAACTTAAACACGTTTACCTTGGTGCCTGCCACAGAGTGATGCTGTTTGCTAGTGTTAGTATGAGAAGCAGCAAGTGTCCACGCAGTGGGGCAGGGACTCAACAGCCAATCCAGGGAACCTCTATGAACAATATAGACGGTCTCCCGAGTAGAGCTTCCTATGAATTCATTCCCTTTGGCCAACTCGCTGTTGTAGCCACTTGTATTTGGGAGTGAGAAGCCTGCGTCAGGGAAGGGCCCAGGAGCAGCCCTCGATAAGGGGTCACCCCACGGAGCGCCTCCCTGGCTAGAGGGGCCAGTTACCTCCATCCCTGTGGGCTCCTTGTACAGATCCTGACTCAAGCTTGTCTTTACTTCTTAGAAAATAGAGAAATGACAGGAAGAAGGGGAGGGAGCAGGTAGAGAGACCCCCTCCTCCCAGGACCCAGTGCTAAGGGACAGGCCAGGTTTAATGAGATTAGGTGACACTGCTAGTTCTGGAAAATCTAAAGGTCCTTTACTTCCTTCGAGTTTCTACAGCCTTGCCTGGTGGATGGACGTGGGCTTGAGTTTCTGCTCAGTGATTTGCTAATCAGGAACCTTGGGCAGGTCGATGAAGCCCTCTGAGCCTCCTTTCCTCATCTGTGAAATGGGGATAATAAGAGCACATACTCATAGGCGGTTGTAAGGATTAAATGCTGCATGTGTATAAAATGTTTACTACAGAGCTTGGTGCGTAGTAAATGCTCAATAAATGTCAGCTACTAATTATTCCTTATTATTTGAAAACAGTGTTCTGCTGCCAGAATGTTTGAAAATTCTCTGATCTCGTCCTATTCTCCCGTTTTATGGGGGGAGAGACTGGGGTCAGAGAAGGGGAATGACTTTCCCAAGGTCACGGTGGGGATGTGAGAGGGAGGTTTCTTCAGGAACACCTTCCCCCACCCCAGAGGCAGTATCCTCTGTCCTTTGTTTTTGTTTTGTCCTTTCCTGGGATTAAGCCTCCCCCCCCCACCACCCTTCTCTCAGAAGCGGCCCCTCCAGCCCCAGAGGGGAGAAAGACCTTACTCTACAAGGGGGAAAGCAGAGAGCAAGGTGGTGGGGTCTGGGCCCAGCGGTGGGCTGTGTGACCTAGGACAAGCCCCACCGTCTCTGAGCCTCTAGTCACTGGTGAAACAGGAGTCCTGTCGACCTCCCAGGCAGGTGGGGTGGGAATCAAATTCGAACTGGGGATGGCAATGAGCAGCACAGCAGAGGGGCGAAGCCGGTGTGTGTCGCCGTGATCAACGTGTGTTGGCAAGGGTGCTGGCCCTGCAGCCAGAGCTCTGAGGGCCAAGTTCCTTTCCGCTCCCCCCATGCTCCCCGCCCTCAGTGCTGGCACTGGGACCCAGCCTCAGTTTCCTGGTCTGGAGAACAAGGTGTGAGGAAGGAATGAGACGAGAGTCTATCGGTGGCAGCTTTTGGACACATGAGTGGTTGCACAAGTGTGAGATAGGAGCTCCGTCCGAGCTTTCTTCCTACGCACGGGCCCCTCTGAGCCGCACAAGGACACCTGCGTGCCCACAGGAGAGCCGGAGCCCAACCGTGTGGCCCTCTCCGCCGGCTCCAACTGCCCTTCTCACCCCACCTCTCTCTGCTCCGGGAAGAGGGCTAGGAGAGAGCTGCTCAGTCTCCGACTGACCTTACGCCTCTGAACCTCTTCCTTCCCAAGGCTGGGCCAAGGGCAGAACGGTGCTGGGCTGGAGTCAGCCTGTGAAGAACCCCCACGGGTGTCGTGCGGACTCAAGTCTGGGCATTGAGCTGCAGGGAGTAGTTCCTGCTGTGCCGTTTATTACCTCTATGACCTTGGGCTCATCACTTGTCCTCTCTGGGACTCAGTTTCCTTACCTGTAAATGGCGGGGATAGCATTAGGAAGGAGTCTCTAGTCCTCCATGAAATACTCCTGATAGAAAAATCGTAGGCGGGGGGCTCGTTAGTGCAGCCAGGACCCTGGGCTTACGAACAGAGCTCTTCCCTTGGAGTGGGATGTTTCTTGTTTTCCAGGCTCAGGGGACTCTGAGTTGAGACTCTGGCAGGGCCCTGGCTCTTCTGGCCACATTCCTTGCCGCAGGGACCTGAGTCCCTGGCCTGTTTTTCTGGAACTTGGCGCATCCGCCCGAATGCTCCTTCAGCATAGCTGCTGACGGCGCTGCCCGCGTTGGGCCAGCAGGAGGTGAGGGGGTACCGTAGGGGAGCCCCGGGGAGTCCCAGCTACAGCTCAGGCTGAGAAGCAATGGGGATTGTAGGGCCTAAAAAATGAGAAGACCATGTGAGGACCCTTTCGTTTGTCAAAGAACATCATGACAGTTGGCAGAGGGAGCTGGGGACGGTGGGCTTCCCGTCCAGCCAAGGGGGGCCACGGAGCCTCTTGTGTCCACTGCGGCTCGGCCCCAGGCTCCCGATCCGTGGAAAGGGACCGGAGAGCAAGACTTCAGGGGTCAATGTCACCAGCATGTGTGTGTGGAGGAAAGACGTCGCTCACATGGGCCATGTCACGAGGAATCCCTGGTGAGGTTTGCTCTGCTGCTCTCTCTTGGGGTAGAGAGCAAGAAGCTTTAAATCATGAACATTCCCAACTCCACAGGTGGTTGGAGGTCAAGGAACCTGAGAGGTCATCCTGTCCTGGGGTAGCAAATGGGTCTCTTCAGGACAGCTCATTCTGACCGTCGGTGGTAGTCGCTGAGCAGGGATGTTAGGACAAGGAAGAGGGTGCAGTGACGTATTTGTGGTACGTCCCTGGGCATGGCCTGCACCCACATGCATGTCTGCATTTGCCGTGTACACCCCCAGAGGTCAGGTGACTTGACTGAGGTCACTGAGCTAGTGGAGACCTGGGGGCCAGATAGCCCCTGACCCCTAAGCTAGGACGTGTCCTCCTCTCCATCCCAGGTCCTGCGTCCCGTTCTTCAGGGGGTCCTCCTCGGCATTTGCAGACAGAAACTTTTTTGTTTTAATATTTAAGGGAAATTGAAGGCTACGGAGATTAAGCCACTTGCCCCAAGTCCAGCGTAAAACAGCCTTTGAAGTAACCCTCGAGCTCAGTTTCCCGTGTGTTCTCTGTACAGAACTCTGACCATTAGGCAACACTGCCAGTTCCTTGGAGGAATCTCAAGTATCAGAAAAGGTAGGCATGGTGTCTGTGGGGTCCTGGAAAAACACTGCGTTGACTGGTTTAAATGACTGTGCCGGGAAGTGTCTCCTGCTCTGCTCTGGTAGCCGGCCGCGCGGCAGCATTTCCCAGGTCCTGGGAGCTTTCATCACGGCTCTCCCGGGAAGAGCCCGCCAGCTGCCAAGTGGTTCTAAAGTGGCCCTGGAAGTCTTACTGGGTTATACTGGGTGCGGAGAAGCAGCCCAGAATTGGGAGAGGTTCAGCCCCACTGCTGAGTACTCTGCACTGTTTACCAGGCAGAAGTGAAAAATCCTGCTTGGACAGTTCTCCATTCTTGTGCTTCCACCTCCCTCCCCAGAGAATTGCTCCCCAGGCAAACTCACATCCCGGTGCTGCCAAAGCTATGTAAATCAGCAGCTCTGCCACTCCACAGAGGGCCTGTCCTACCATCTACTGTCCTACCCTCTTGTCTCTTGTCGGCCCCGGGGTCCTGATAGGTTGTACGCATGACTTGACCTGCCTGAGACTCGGTCTCCTCATCTGTGAAATGGGGTGAATAATAATGCTTCATCTTCCCGAAGGCAGGGAACTTGCCCCGATGATCTCCTGAGGTCTCCCCCAGGCGCACGAGCCAGGGTTTCCAGGTGTTGGCTCTCTCCCTGCTTTCTTGCTGGAAGCCTCATGGCCCAGAGATTGCCAGGGGGCCATGAGACCCCAAAGAAGCTGGGAGAGACCCCAGTGGGTGGCCCTTCCAGCATAGATCTTACTCATTTACCCCCAAGACCTCCAAATGGGGGATTCTAAAGCTTCCTCCTCGAGCACTGTCTTCCCTCCCTCTTCCCTTCTGTGTGCTTACCTTTTGTCTGTGTGCAGAGCAAACAGGACAGAGGGAAATGATAAGAAGAGCTCTTTGGTCCTTCCCATGCCTCCTTCTGCCTATGCTGCAGACAGGGACCAGTTTCTGGGAGGAGAGAAAAAAGCCCTGGGGCATTTCAATCAGCTGCATTAAGTAGAAAGACTTCAGACTTGGTAGGAATTTTAGAGGTTCCCTGAAATCCCCCTCTCGATGCCATCAAATTGTCCCTTGATTCAAGAACCACTTCTGTAGCACCCCTGGTTGAGTATCCCTAGCAATGGGGAGCCTGTCGATGTGTCACTGCTGAACCGATCCACTTTTCACAAAATTCTTCCTCCTGCTGCGATGAAGCCTGTTTTCCAGCAGCCTCGCCAGTGGCCCTGCTCTGCTCTTTGCTGCTGTGGGCTAAGCCAGGTTCACTTCCATGCCAATATTTGGAGAGGAAGGAAAAGTCCTCTGATATTTATTTAAGCACTTACTATGCACCAGGCACCGTGCCAAGTGCTTTCCAATGTTCCCTCATTGAATTGTTTTTAATTTTTTTTTTATTTTGCGAAACCTCAGATGTAGGGAAAAGATAGAACACAGCTAATGCACAGCCATACACCCATCACCTGGATTTAATAACTGTCAACATCTCACCATATTCCCTTTATCCATTTGTTTCTGAAGTCCTCTTTTTTTTCCCCCCCTTTTCAACTTTTCCTTGTGGACATTTTCAAACACACATGACAAGAGAGACGAATACAATGAGCCCCCCCCCCCCCATCCTCATTGCCTACCCTCAACACACATCATGTTTCTGCCCTTCCTGCTGCTGGAATATTTTCTTATAAATTCTTGACATTGCAACATTTCCATCCTAAATACGGCAAGGATGCGTCTGCAAGACCGAAAGACCTATTCCTTCTTAACTACCATACCGTTATTACGCTGAAAATGAATTTCTCATTTAATTCTCATGGCAACGTCACAAAGAAGGTTTTATGTAAAAGCAAGTGTTCTCTAGGTTAAATCTCCTGTCCTCATCTGGCGCAACATCTGGGCCCCTGACCATCTCGGTCCTTGTGCTCCGCAGCCCAGTTCATCCAGCCGATGCCCTGCACTGGGCACGATGCTCTGGGTCGGGCAGCTGCCTTGGTCTGCACGTCCACGAACGCACGGGGCCGCCTTAGCTTTTTAAGCAGCTACACCACACACACACACAACACACTTTGGGCTCATCCTGAGCTTCGGTCGGTTCAAAAATCTCCTTTTCTGTGGTTTCTTTTCCACGTGGGATACTCTAACGTCAGCCTCCCCTCGCGTCCCCGCCTCGCGAGGAGCCGCGATTGGTTTATTTCCAAATAATGTCTGCCAACAAACAGACATGAGAATTCTTTCTTCATTTTTGGTTTTCTTTTTCGGCAGGGGAGGCATATCGGATTTCTTTAGGACAGTCAGCCTCTCTCAAAATGTAACATGCAGAGGACAGACATTTCAGTGGCCGAATGGCTTACACTCTGCACGCTTGAATGTCTAGTCACCATGCGTATCAGCTATGATTATTGTTATTGTAGTTTGAAGTTGGTTATTGGTGTTGTTGAAAAAGTTTTTTATGAGGCTTCCCATCGTAGCATGGAGTGTTGTATTTTTTCAGCTTTATTGACGTGCAAGTGATAAAATTGTAAGATATTCACATCGTATGTCATGGTGATTTGGGAATGTGTATCCACTGGGAAATGATCCCCTCATTCTGGTTAATTATCACACCCATCACCTCACCTATTTACCTTTTTTTGTACGTGAGAGAACCTTTCAGTTCTACTCTTAGCAAATTCCATGATACAGTAGCGTGCTATCAACTATAGTCACCGTGCTTTCTATGATATCCTCAGACTTTATTCATCTTACAGCTGAAAGTTTGTACCGTTTTACCAACTTCTCCCTATGCCCCCACCCCCTCAGCCTCGGGCAACCACTTTTCTACTCTCTCCTGCTCTGTTCCTATGAGTGTGACTTTTTTTTTTTTAAGATTTTATTTATTTATTTGACAGAGATAGAGACAGCCAGCGAGAGAGGGAACACAGGCAGGGGGAGTGGGAGAGGAAGAAGCAGGCTCCCAGCGGAGGAACCTGATGTGGGACTCGATCCCAGAATGCTAGGATCACACCCTGAGCCGAAGGCAGACGCTTAACGACTGCACCACCCAGGCGCCTCTATGAGTGTCGGGCAGTTCTGTTACATTTTACCTTGTTGGTTTTGGCTTCCTGTTAGAACATAACAAAATATTTTCTAATCCTGATTCTATCATCCAGTTTTCTGCATTAATCTCCCTTTCTGCTTTCTGCTTTTTTTTTTTTTTTGAGATTCCACATGTAAGTGATACCATGCAGTATTTGTGTTTTTCTGTCTTATTTCACTTAGCATAATGCCCACAAGTTCCATCCATGTTGTCACGAATGGCAGGATTTCCTTTTTTCTCGTGGCTGAATAATATTCCTCTGTGTGTGTGTTTATTTTTTCTAAAGATTTTATTTATTTATTTATTTGTTTGTTTATTTGAGGGAGAGGGAGAGAGAGAGAGCATGAGTGTTGGGGGGGGGAGGGACAGAGGGAGAAGAGAAGCAGACTCCCCACTGAACAGAGAGTCTGACATGGGGCTGGATCCCAGGACCCTGGGATCATGACCTGAGCTGAAGGCAGGTGCTTAACCTACTGAGACACGCAGGCGCCCCTGTGTGTGTGTTTAAATAAACAACATCTTCCTTATTTGTCCATTGACAGACACTTAGGTTGTGTCCATATCTTGGCTATTGTGAATATTGCCACAGTGAACGTGGGGGTGCAGATATCTCCTTAATAGCATTGTTTTCATTTCCTTTGGAGATATGCCCAGGAGTGGGATTGCTGGGTCATACGTAGCCGACCGTCTTCCAGCTGGGTAGCACTTTGTGCAACTTGACTACTTTAGTGGACTACCCAACATAAAGCAGGAGAGCAGATTTCTGGGCTAGCGTATTCGTTAAAACAGAATTCCCTAATTGAAAAAAGAATCTCTAGTTTACTTTTTTCGCTTTCATTTTTGTTGAGGTTAAAAAAAAATAACATAAAAATTAAACAAAAAACATAACATTTAAACATGAAATGTACCATCTTAACCATTTCTAAGTGTACAGCTCAGCCTCCCTGTCTTTCGCATATACCGTTGGTTTTGTTTAACCTAAGTGCAGGGCTTTACATTTAGTCCTGTTACATTTTACCTTGTTGGTTTTGGCTCCCTGTTAGAACATAACAAAATATTTTCTAATCCTGATTCTATCATCCAGTTTTCTGCATTAATCTCCCTTTCTGCTTTGAATCACTTCCAAGTTCGATCAGCATTTATTTACCTAAGCTGTTGATCAAAGTCAAACCCTTGGTTTCTCTGTATCAGCCACCGGATGCAGTGCCTTTTTTTTTTTTTTTTTAATGTAAGCTCTAGGCCCAACGTGGGGCTGGACCTCAAAACCCCAAGATCAAGAGTCACATGCTCTGCTGACTGAGCCAGCCAGGCGTCCCATGCAGTGCCTTTATTGGGAAAACTGTATGAGTGTAGGAGTTGAGAAATCAAGCTTTGGTCTTGATTCAAGTTCTCTGAGGCTGTATGTCCTCTGCAAGGTGCTTCCCCTCTGAGTTTGGACTTCAGTGTCCTTCCAACTCTTCCTTCTGTGTGTCTTCCTGCTTTGTTTTTCCTGCAAGCAGCTGCCACCTTCCAAAGAGGGAGCCAGGGCTTGGAAATGCGATGTGTTCGACGTTTCTGCACATGGTTGCACCTGGTACTTTCTCAGGTCAGAACCAAAGATCTGTTTTTGGAGCAGTTCCTTAGTAATTTGGATCAAACACATGGTCATTCAGCACCTGCTGAGTATTGGACACCTTTAGACACTTGAGGTACAAAGATGAATAAGATATAATAATGCTGGCCTTTAGGAGCTCATGATTTCATGAGAGAAACAAACACATGAACCACTGGGTCTTAAAAAAATGGGATATGTGCAATAAGAGATAAAAATAAGAGGTGTGGAAACACAGAGAAAATCCCTTATTTTGCTTTGGGTAAGTTCATGGAGGCTGTGACATTTGAGTTTCGTATTAGAGGACGAGTGTGTATTTTCTAGGGAGAGAAGGGCACAGGAGATGCAAAGTCCCTAACATAAGACCAGGCTTGGCCTGGATAGAGGAGTGGCCCAGGATGTCTGGAGCCTGGCTCTGTGACTGGGTAGCGCCTCCCAGCTCACAAACATGCTCACCAGCTTTCTTTCATCTGAGCTTTACTATATTCCTGGAAAGGGGGTGGGGGGGAATTATGACCTTATTTTGCCGCTGAGAAGCCTGAAGCTCTGGAGCTGCCTGCCTTGACCCAACTCACACCGCCTGGGAGTGATGCAGTCAAGGCTTGAACCTCCGTTCTCTGACTTCAAGTCCAAGACTGTTTCCAAGTACGCCCTGCTGCTCCTCCACAGAGCATTGCAAAGGGGTAGAAAATACGTTTCTGATGATCATGGACCACTAGTTCACCTAATATGATCACTGCATGCTCTCCTTTCTCTGAGAAAGAGGAACACCTTCCTCGCTGTGTCAAAGACGAATACATTGAGTCCTGGGAACGGCTCGCCAGTCGTCTCTCAATCTAGAGTGTTAGCAGTGGAATCAGAACCAGAACAGGAATTGCTCTGGGGAGCTGAGCCCTCCCTACGTGCCCAGCCCTGAGCTAGAGAGCACTCTCAGCTCTGTTGGAGCATCAGGGGCCGGTCTCCTTGTGAGGTCCTGGCCAACTCCGGTACCTCATTCACTTAGCCTGGGATTCAAGGAGGATTAGGTGCAGATACCATGCGGGTAAGAGTAAATGTGATGAGAAGGAGAAATGTCCTCACTAGGCTCCAAGGGCGGCAGGTGCATCCTCATGAAAAGGGGCCTCTTGAGAAGGGCCATGGGAAAACTTCTAGGCAAGAGAGATGGTTCATTTTGTTGGCTGGCGAGTTTTAAAATTAAACTCCGAATTCTGCTTGCTCATCATTTCCTATTTTGTGGATCTCATAAATAACGTGATAATTCCATTCATAGAAATCAAAAGCAAAGATCTTCTTTAATTGTCCACAAAGCTGATGAGCTCCTCAAAGTCAAACTTGGCCCTCCACCGTTTCTCTCACTGTAGTATCACCTCCTTCTGGAAACATCTTCTCCTCTTACCTCCCAGTCACCATACTCCTTGCCTGGTCTTCCTCTTACTCAAGGGTGCACTCTTTCTCAGTCTCCTTTGCTGGCTCTTTATCATCATCCCAGCCATGATCCTTCTTTCTTCTTCATCTGGACTCAGTTCCTTTGTAACCTCACTGAGCCCTGTGGCTTTAAATGCCACCTCTAAGCAGGTAATCAGGTTATACTTCTGACCTCACAGCTCTCCTGAGTCCAAACTCACTTTCCCGCCTCTCCTGGGATATCTCATTGGCATCTCAAACTTAACACACTCACAAACATAGCACTCGATGTTCTACCACCAGCCTGCCCTTCCCGGAGTCAGCCCCATCTCCAGGAATGGCAACACCAATTATTCCATCGAGAAAGCCCAAATCCTAGAAATCATCCATGATTCCGCTTCTTCCTTGCACCGCACCTCCCATCCATCAGCCAGTCCCGTCAGCTATCGATTCAAAATTCATTCTAAATCCAGGCTTTTCTCACCACCTCCATGGTTACTGTCCCTCCCGCTCCACTGCCCTTTCTCATCTGGGCCACAGCAATACCTCTCAACTGGTCTACCTTCCTGCTCTCTAACCCCCTACCACCTCATCACCGCAGGTTTAAACACTGAAGGCAGATCACGTGACTCCTCTGCTTGAACCCTCTATCACTTCCTGTCGTCCTTCAGCTTTCACCACAACCCGTCTGCCAGACCCACGTCATCTTGCCCCCGATGACCCCATTCTTCTGCCATACTAGCCTCATTACTATGCCTCAGTACACAAGCCTGCTCTTGCCTTAGGTCCTCTACTTCTGTTTGGAATGATCTTCCTCAGACCTTCGAAAGGTTGCATCCTCACTTCACGGGGTGAAAACGTCACCTCCCCTGAGTGGCCTTCCCAGACCACCTGCTTATGAACAGCCTCTGACACGCTCTTCCCCTGACAAAGCATTACTGCTCTTCACAGTAATTATCACTAAATGAAATTCTATATTTATTTTCTTACTCATTTTATGTCTCCTCAGCTCAAAAAAGAAGTCAGGGACTTCTGCCGTCTTCTCCAGGATTGTATTCCCAGTGTCTAGTACCTAGAGTAGGCTGTGGAAATGCGTGTTGAATGAATGAATTTGCTCTTTTGTCAGGTTTTAAAATTACTCCTGTCTGGCCAACTTTACAATGTCATGGAAGGATTTTTTTTAAAGATTAAAGCTCCTCAAAAATTAAACTCTAGAACTACCAAATTATCTAGCAATTCCCCTTCTGGGTATTTATCCAAAGAAAACAAAGACGCTAACTCAAAAAGATATCTCCCCTCTCCAAGTTCAATGCAGTATTATTTAATCATATCCAAGACATAGAAACAATCAAAGTGTCCACTGGTGGAGGTATAAGTAAAGAAAATATGCCATGTGTGGGTATATATGCACACATAACATGGGCTATGAAACATTATTCAGCCATGAAAAAGAATGGAATCTTGCCATTTGTAACAACATGGACAGAACTTGAGGGCATTATGTTATGTGAAATAAATCAGACAGAGAAAGACAAATACCATATGATCTCACTTATATGTGAAATCTAAAAAGCAAGCAAACAAACAAAAAACAAACAAACAAAGACCAAGCTCGTAGATATAGAGAACAGATTGGTGGTCGCCAGAGGTGGGGGATGGGGATAGATGAAATGGGTAAAGGGCGTCAAAACTTCCAATTATAAAATACAATAAGTCTTGGGGATGTAATGAACAGCATGGTGACTATAGTTAATAAAGCTGGATTGCATATTTGAAAGTTGCTAAGTAAAAATTCTCATCAGAAGAAAAAAATGGGTAACTGTATGGTGATGAGTGTTCGCTAGACTTACGGCAGTGATCAGTTAGTTCACAATGTATGAAGAGGTTGAATCATGTTGTACACCTGAAACTAATATAATGTTATATGTCAGTTACACCTCAATTAAAAGAAAAGATAAAAAGCAATTTTACCTATGAGTCTATCTCTCTGTGCAACTGCTTTCAGTGTGTGGGCCCTTCCTACCTTTAGCTCCCCTTGCGGATTTTATATATTATCTTAATTGACCTCAAAATCAGGCTGCTATCCAGAGGTCACTCCGTATATGCCTGCCTCAGGACTCCATCCCTCTTCATCCTCTGCTCTCGTCTTGCTGGCCAGTTGCTGGAGCAGATGTCCTCACAACCATACAGGAAAGGGCACACTTCCCCATCCTCAGTTAGAACAGAGCAGGGCAAGGGGGCTTAAGTTAAAACTCCAGAGGATTCTCTTAGATCCCATTCATTCTTCTACCATGCATTTCTTGAGACCCTGGGCGGGGTTAGGAACGGTGGTAGCCATTGAGAATGGATGTCATGTCCCCATTTTCACGGAACTCGTAGACTCCTGGGAGAGAGAAGCCCACAGAAAAGGAATGGCGTGATGTGCCATGCGGTGGTAGTGAGGGCTCCTGGGGCCCAGAGCAGAGCAGGACTAACGCACTCTGTGAGAGGGCGTGGTGCGTGAAAGTACGGAAATGGGAGAGGCTTGGTGTGTTTGCACATGAGCTCAGGATACCTGGGACGGAGCAAGCTGGGATCCTGAGGGACAGTCATAGGGGGAATTGTGGGTTGTGCTAAGAAACAGAGACTTTATCCCAAAGTTATTGACGAGCCAATGAAAAGCAGAAGAATTTCCTGATTGAAAGTTCTGAATTCATTCACTTGTCCATTTATTCTTTCACTCAACCAGTGTATTTTGAACCCCTGTTATGTACGAAGCCCAGAGCTAGGCTCGGAGCGTACGGTATTTAGTGAGTAGTCATTGTCCTCGCTCTTACAGAGCCAGCCAGCCGTGGTGCACAAAGGCAGCTCGTTTGGTGGCTCTCGCCAAAGAGAGTTGTTGTGGTTTTTTTTTAAAGGTTTTATTTATTTATTTGACAGAGTGGGGGGGGGGAGAGCACAGGCAGAGGGAGCAGCAGACAGAGGGAGAGGGAGAAGCAGACTCCCTACTGAGCAGGGAGCCCGATGCAGGGCTCGATCCCAGGACCCTGGAATCATGACCTGAGCTGAAGGCAGATGCTTAATGGACTGAGTCACCCAGGCTCCCCCACTGCCATAGAGAGTTATAGGAAAAGGAAACTTTATTGCAGCTAACAATGGAAGCAAATCCCCTAACAATAGGTGTATATGTAAGCAAATTACGGTCCCCAGAATAGAATATTAAGGAACCATTAAAAACGGTGTTTGCAAGCATAGGAGAAAAAAAAGACGGATGGTGCCCCTTAACAGTATAGGGGAAATATTAATGATGTTCACTGGAAAAAGCAGGGTAAAATTTATACAGAGCGGTGAATATCAATGAGGAAAAACAAGCATAAAAAAAGACCATAACATATACAAAAATATGAATTACAGTTGCCCCTCAGCAGAGTGATTTTTCTGCTAGGTTATACTTTTTCTGTACCAAATATTTTTTCTCTATTAAGCGCACATTTACTTGTCCCACCATAACTTGTTCTGTTATAAAAGGAAAGAGATGAAGAGACAAGAAATGAGAGCCAGAGGGGAGAAAGCAAGGACAGACACCTGTCTACCTGACATGACTTAAGGGTCATCTCTCCAGGAGGGCTGGGATGGGGCAACTGCGTTAGGACCCGCGGCTGGTCATTCCTTGCTTAGCCACGACAGCCTGCGCTCTGCGATGTCAAGTTCCATCCCTGGTGACTCCGTGTGACCTCAGACAAGCCAGTCTTCCTGGTTCGAGGAGGTATTCCAAAGACCTCTCCAGGAAACAGGATAAGTAGGAGGATCTTTGGCCGCAGGGGGAGCGGGTGTTCCTTTTCGAAATCTAGACAAGCTTCTCCCCGCATCTCCATTTCCCTCTAACCTTCAGTCTGTTCGAATCCTGCTAGCAACTCATATTTTCATTTTTATCTCTTACAGGAAATGATCGAAATGGCCTAGATTTCAACAGGCAGGTAAGGTCTTTCAGAAAGAAAACCTTTATTCTATTGATGTTGGGGTGGGAGGGGTGGCCACTTAGACCACGTCAGGTGCGGGAGATATAAAGAAGATCATGTCAAGTTTGAGGGTGTTTATTCATAGGCTCGGTAGCTTTCAGGCTTGGGGGTCCCCCCCGCCCCAGTCCACAATCCAGTGTTGGGTCTCCACTATCCCCTCAAAAGAGTGCTGACCAATGGAGCACTTATGTAGGATTACGTGCTTGGCTGATATGGTGCAGAATTTAAGACCACAGCTCTCTTCCCATCACGGCGTTTAGTCTGAGTTGCCTCTTGGGTGAGTCGGTCTGTGTGGACCGACTATATGGAGAGGAATGTATGAAGGTACCAAGGAAGGAGGGCCTGGGACCCTCAGGGAACTCCTGATGGAAAGGGGAAGATAGGGGACAAAAGAGGAGGAACAGAACACGAGAGCCCAGGACAAAGTATATAGCCTGGCTCAGTGGGACAGTGTAGACACAAGCTTGGCGCCTTTGGAGAAGGCCGAGTCATGTGAGGTTCGAGTTAGTCTGGGAGGGCTTCGGGTGGAGGCAGGTGGTATTGGACAGAGTGCGGGTTGGCCGGATGTGAAGGGAAGGTTGGAGCAGAAGGAAAGGACTTTTCCCCTTGATATCGGGCTGGCGGGAAGCCTGGGGGAGAGGGTTTGGACAGAGCATGATGCCAGAGCCAATGTGGAAGGGTAACTTGCGGGGAGGAAAGCTAAGGGGGTCTGAGTTTTCTCAGCTGAAAGATTAATGGATTCCCTAAATTTGGCCGGAGGCGTGGGGCATGTATACAATGCCGGGTGTGGGAATGCAAAGAATTTTGAGACATGATCTCTGCCCTGGAGGAGCTTATAGTCTAGCATGGGGAGAGAGAGAGAGACAGAGAGAGAGAGAAGGAGAGGGAGAGGGAGGAGAGAGAGACTCCTCAGGGAATAACCCTAATACGCTCACATCTCCGCTTCACTGGAGGTATGTAGAAAGCGTGGTGTCAAACAGAAATGGAAAGAGTTCATTCTTCCTGGGAGCTCAGGGCAGACTTCATGGAGGAGGTAATCTTTGAATCTAGCTCTAAAGGGTGAGTAGGAATCTCTCAGGCAGAGAAAAGCGGGGTGGAAGGGCAGAAAATCCCGATGTGGGGGTGCACCAGATAATCACGGGTTCCTTCTCGCTCTGATATTCTGCATCCAGGTTTAGGTGACGGTCTGAGGTGGGACTGGAGATCAGACTCCTTCATCTATACCGTGATTTGAAGTCACTACTAATGGTTCCTAAAGGGCTGGGTGCTTCGTGGGCCTATCCTTCGTGGTCAGAGAGCAATAATCTGGAGTCCAAAGCCAAAACCTCTTAGGCAAGCACTTTCTGCATTTTGTTCACTGTGGAAGTTGGCTAATGAGTGGAGGCCAACTTCTCTCTCTGTACTCGAGGCCTGAAGCAGAGAGAGGCTTCAGACTTAGCTACGAGGAGGGACTTGCCGCCAACATGGTTTATTAAACACCAGAACACGGTCTTTGAATATGAGACCGATTCTTCTCTCGGGGATAGTTTTGCCAGGTTTGCTTTAAGGGCGGGAGGATGGAGGAGATTCCCAAGGGTTCTATGATCCTGAAGGAAAGTCCGAAGCAGGTTGGGATGGGGCCTGTGCCCTGTGCTTTCCACCCCGAGGAGGCAGGCTGGCAGCCTGGGCGCCGCCTCTCACTGTCCCCGGCCCTTGGAGAGGATGCACGGGGAGGAGCCCATTCCACACCAAGATGTGACCACACCAGCCCAGTCCGGAGGTGGCCTGCTCCACAGGCCTGGTGGGTTTAACTGCCTATGTGATCTTTTGGAAATTTGAGAAACCCTCGTGCTTGGGACAAGGCTGGGGGCAGCCCCTGTGGCCCTAGGCAGCCTCCAGAGAGGCCCTGGGCCCTTTGAACGTCTTTTGGGGTGTGGTTTGTCCAACAGTCAGGAGAAAGTATGCTGGTTTCTGCCAGGAGCGGGCCTCGCTTGAGTTTGCTTCACTTAGCCGAGCCCCATGGGGTGGGTTGTTCCCTCCTCCCTCCCCTGGAAAGGGTTTTTGGATTTCTCATTACTGACAAGAACAGACATGACAGATCTTTCCTTTCAAGAAGGGGGAATTTTAGAGAAAGAGGCTCAGCCAGGTCACACTCCTTTACACTCTTACGCCGGAGCGCTCCTCTGCTCACGCGCATACACACCCATGCCCCCCCCCCCACGACTCCCCCCTGCTACCTGTCACTCTGTCCCTCAGTGCCATCCGACACGGACACCCACAGGTCCACGTTCACACCAGCTCTCCTGCAGACCCGGGATCTCTCAAGGCACTGCATTGACGGTCATACCTCCACACTTCAGGGAAGGAGGAAAGTAAACCAACATTCACTGCCTGCCAAGCTCTGTGCAAGGGGCTGTGGGCACTTTATCTCATTGAATTCTCACTACAAACCAAGGGTGACTATCCCCATTCGACAGGCGAGGAAGGCGCCTCCCAGGCAGCCCCACCTTTTTTTGGCAAAGGATTTGGAAGATTGGCTAATGTGCCGAAGGTCACATGATGGGCCAACCGGCAGAGTCAGGATTCGAACCCACATCTCTTGGACTCCAGAGCCTATCTTTCCCATGAAGCCCGGCTGCATCCTCCTCTCTACTCCCTCCACTCTCTGCTCCCGGCACACACACCATCCTCAGGGAGAGGCCTGGGAGCCAGAGGCTGAGTGTGACCTCACTGTGACTAACTGGGAGGAAATGGGAGGCAGAGGGTGTGGGGAAGGGAAGCAAGCGTGGTTGTGTAGGAGAAGCCTGGTATGGTACGGAGAAGGGGTTGGCAGACACCAGAGAGCACAGAATGAGCGGCTGCCCTTCGTCGAAGCCCCAGTTGGAAAGCCTCAGCCAGTTGGTGCAATTGGAAGTCGCAGCAGATCTTGGCTCAAGAGTCCTACAGTTGCATGAGCAAGGGCCACTGGCTCTTCAGGATGTTTCACACTGAGCCTGTTAACTTCCGGGTCCCAGGAAAGCAGCCTGAGCCTATGTGGAGGAGGACTGTGGGAAGACCCAGGGCCCAGAGGCAGTGTTACCCTGCCGTCCCTGGGAAGGATAAGAAAGTGGAGAGGCAGCAGGATAAGACCAGATCCCCGGATGGGGAGGAGGACGTCCTGGTGCCAATGCTGTTTCTCTACCTTTCACTAGTCGTTGCCCTTAGACAGACATCTTCATCTTCCTGGGCCTCAGTTTCCTCTCGGATAGAATGAAGACGCTTGTATGGGGTGATCTCCAAGCTCCTACAATCTGTCTCTTACGTTTCCTTGTTCTTTCTTGCCCTATTCTGACTAGTTGGTTTGACTCCCACTCTCCTTTCATTTCTTTCTCTAAAGAGAAATAGGAAAGAGAGTGTCCATTTCTTTACCCTGAGCTGGAGAGAGTGGGGGGGGAAAAGTCCCATGAAATCTTTCCAGTCTTTATGATTTCATGTAATCCAGTGA
The DNA here is from genome assembly GCF_017311325.1 of Ursus maritimus. Lineage (NCBI taxonomy): Eukaryota > Metazoa > Chordata > Mammalia > Carnivora > Ursidae > Ursus > Ursus maritimus. The sequence continues at coordinate 47,781,710 of NW_024424008.1, read as the reverse complement.
AAAGAATCATTTGAAATGTAGGGGCAGAGGCAGAAGGATCCAGCAGGCTGGATGTGGGGCCCATCATTCATTCTTTGAATGTTTAGTCATTCTGAAGCGCTGGAGAGCGGGTGTCATGAGTAAGAAGATAAATTACAAAACAGCACAGTGAATTCCGTACGAGATGGGTAACGCTGAGCTCCTGGATACCTGCCTGAGGACATCACCACAGAAATGGTGTCTGAAGTGGGGACAGGGAAAGAGCAAGGGATCTGACTGGTGGAGAGGGCAGCAAGAATTTTCCAGGCATAGCAGCCAGTGAGTGTGAGGGCTCACTTGAGAAAGGGCATGGCTTCAGGGGAAGTGTGAGAAGATGAACATGGGGGGAGTTGAGGCAGGAGAACCCGGAGCTGTGAGTCGGGCCAAGTTGTGAAGAACTTTGAATGCACAGCAAGGAATTTTCTCCTGTGGGCAGTAGGGAGCCACTAGGTGTTTTCCAGCATGACTCGTTTCATTTAATGGAAGGACATGAGAGGGGGTGTGGGTGAGGAGGGAAGGGAGGTTGAAGGAGAGGCCTGACGGAATGCTGTTGGGGTAGGAGAAGTGGGCAAAGTTCAGGAGACGGATTACAGCAAAGAGGTCAAGCACAGGAACACAGTCAGACTGCCTGGGCTGCAATCGTGGCCATGTGGCCGTGTGGCCTTGGGAAAATGCCTCACCTTCTATGTTCCTCAATCTCCTCATCTGGAAAATGGGGAGAACAATGGTACCTATCTCACAGAGTGGTTGCAAAGGTCAAATGAGAGCGCGTGTGCCTTTCAGATAAGCGTCTAGAGCATATAAGCTGTATGGGTATTTGCTATTTTTATGACCGTGTCAGTATGCATGGACAGACTCAGATTTGAGAGAGAGCTCTGGTAGAAGAAAAAGAGGATTTGGACAACAGCTTGGACTAGACGGCAAAGGAACGGGAAGGGTTCGGCGTGATTCTTAGATTTCTAAGCTTGGGATGCTAAGCATGGGAGGGACTGCAAGCAGAGCTCAAGAGGCCAGGAGGTGGGACAAGTATGTCCGGATGATGGAGGAGCTGGAAGGCAGAGAATGGGCTCTAGGTACCAATACACAGTGAGAAACTGGGATCTGGACCCGGGGGAGAGGTCAGGATGCATATCAGGGAGTCACCATTGAATCGTGTTAACTGAAATGGTGGGAGAGAGGAAGGCCCCCTAGAGATGGTGTGCAGAGTAGGATGGGGACCCTGGGAAGACCGGCAGAAGTATCACGTGTGGGACAGGCTGAGGAGTGGGTGCCTACAGATGAGACGAAGGAGGGCTGGTCAAAGGGACGGGGAGGAGAGCTGCACCCACAAAGGAGAGATGTTCATGGCAGTGGGGATAGCTGCAGCGTCAAGGGCTACAGAGGTACCGTAGCGCCCGAAGCCTGAAGACGGGTTCTGGGTTGGCAGTGAGACGAGCAGCGATGTCCTCATTGTGGTGTCTGTGCTAAGCACGGATGCCTGATTGCTGCAGGTGGGGGGCAAGTCAGAGTTCAGGAAATGAGGGAGAGACATGCTCATGAGGTGACAAAGCGGGGGGGGGGTATTGGCCTAAAGTGGAGACAGTGTGAAAGGAAGGCTTTGGAAGATGAGGGAGACTTTGGTGGGTGTGGGTCTGGGGAAGGATAGGAAATACCATCAGCATAGGAGACAGAAAAGAGAGAATGTGGACAGAGGACAGAGCCACTGGAAGGGGTAGCCTAGGAGAAGAGAAGGACTCGTCTGAGATGGTGGCATGGCTGGTTGCCCTGTCAGTGAGGTCAGGAGCCCAGGGGACATCTCTCCGCCTCCATTCCCTGCTCTTTGGACCAACAGCTGTCTTCAGAAGGACGTCGGATGATCGAACTGGCTTCAGGCAGCCTTAGAGAGTCCGCAGGGACAGGGTCCCCCACCGGGGAGCCTCAAGCTGTTCTGTCCCGGTGACTTCTGAATCCCTCGCTCCCCACGGGCCACGAGGTTCCACCAGACAGATCAGAGCAATGTTTCCACGTATGGTGTTGAGTGCCATCTTGCTAGAAGACTCCAAAAGTTCTCTGAGGCCAGGAGGATATCTGATGCAAGTTGGCAGGTGTCCTTGTCCCTAAGCTTCGTGCCACCAAAGCTGAGAATCTGTGACCTGGGGTTTTCTCTCCGTCCTAGGCTTGACAGCTTTCTCAGCTCGCCTGCACCAGTAGGTGTCTCTCCCATGCCAGCCAGCCACGAGCAGTTACCCCGGCATGCCCCCATATAGCATTACGCTTTAAATTGGATGGGATTTCCCTTCATTGTTTTCTTGAGCGTGAACCACCGTGGTTCTCTGGCTGCTCCCAGGATGTGTTGATTTGTAGTATGTAATTAGCTCAGTGGGGCATCTTCTCTAAAATCAACAAAATTCAGCCTAAGGGAAGAAGGTCTCTGAGGGTCCAGAATGATGGAGCGGCTTCTCCAGGGAGGCCCATAACGGGAACGCAGGCCAGGCCAGACCAGGCTCTCAAGCTGGCAAGGGAGGGTCTGCAGGGATGGCATAGTCAGCGCTCTCCCCTGGCCGCTCAGGGGGCAGCCTCGGGAGAGCCAGCGCCAGAGCAGCCGAGCCCCAGACGGCAAGGGAAGGAACTGGTCAACCGAGTTCGACCGTTTCGTACCACCGACCTGTACTTCCTGGGTAGTGAGGAGTCAGAGGGGACTAGAACATGGGTCCTGCCCGCAGGAGCTCCCAGCCAGTGGGGAAGAAAACACAGTGGAGGAGGCAGCGGGGGAGAGGGAGGTCCCCTGCACTGTGATATTAATGCCAAGCGGGCTGGTTCTGCAAGTTTCAGAAAGCCGGGCAGGCACCCATTGTCAGGCACAGGTCAGGGTCATGAGCTGGAGGAAGGCTCTGAGATCTCCCTACAAGATCTCGGGGCGGGTGGGAGTGGGGATGGAAATTAAGTTTGGCCAGACTATCGGTCCTCTGAGGCTTGTTTCCCTCTGCGGGGCACCCAGCTCCTGCTTCCGTGCTTCCGAGTAGAGACAGGATTACAGGGGTGCGGGGGCAGGCTAAGAGGCAGAAGAAGACGAGGAGCCAGCAAGCTGCATTTTGCCCAACTTCAAGTGTTTGTACGTAAGATCCTTCATTTTCTTTCCCCTCTGAGGTGCCAAAGCGATTGAAAATCAGATACAGGAGGCTGACAGAACTGTGTTGGAGACACGGTTTTGATGCAAGGCCACAGTGGGCTTCCAAAGACCGTACTTAAGAATGAAACACGGCCACCAGACACAGGTAGAGCTGGGGAAGGACAGACCTTAAAGTCCCTGCTAGCCAACAGGCAGGTCTGAACAGAGGGACCAGAAGGGACCAACCCCCACACACCCACTTCCTTCTAAAACGGTGGTTCTCAGCCTTATCAGACCCAATGTCCCTTGGAACAAGGATTCTAGAAAGCCCCCTTAGTCTCCTAGAATGGAATTTATAGAAAACACAAATAAACATTCACAGGACGCTCTGATTTGAATAAAAGAATGAAAAAGAATTTAAACTAAAATAATAGATATTTCAGCAAGCAAATCCTTGGGCATACTCCCTGGGAAGGTTCAACGAGCCAATAGCATGCTAGTGTCCAGACGACAGACACAAATATAGACTGATAATGGTATGTTCTAGCGGCAGCTCAAAAGCCGTGATTTTCCAAAATGTGAATTCTCCATAAAGGTCCAAACAAAATTAGATAAAAATCTTTCCTCAATTTACACAGAAAATGGCATCCCCGGAAAAAAGCCAGTGCCTATTAAAAGTATGCAAAAGATACTTGGTGCTCCTATAAAAAAAAAATGAATTGGGTTCTAGGCTCCCATGATCACAGGCAGGCAGGCTGCTCACGGACACAGATGTCAGGTGCAGCATTTGGAAGTTGAATGAAAGGTGCCTGGAACAGAAACGCTTCTTGTTCGGTGTCCCCTTCTGCACTAGCAGATCTAGAATGCCTACCCTCTGCCCGGTAAATGCAAACCGAGTCCCCCCCCCCCCATTAGCCAGAAAGATCACCCCACAGTTTTCAGAAAACGATTTCCAGGTTGGCAGTCATCCCCAGTGAGGACAGCTGACCCAGACCCACCAGGGACACAGGTCCCTTCCACCAGGGAAGCAGGATTTACTTGCTGTGAAGGCTGTGGTCCTTCTACACACACAGCCCCTGCCCTCGGAGAACGTACTTGCTATCCAGTGAGGGAGACGGGTCCGAGACATTCCTAAAAATATCGGGACGAGCGCTGTGTCAGCCAGGGCTGCCGGAACAGGGGATGAGCTGGGCTCGAGGAATGGCTTAGATAGATGAGCCGCAGGATTAATTTTCAGGCAAGAGGTGACGGGTAAGATTAAATGACTCCTTCCTCCAGGGGGATTTCCCCACAATGGTCAAGGTAATAGAACAATAATCATATTTACTGGCTCCTGCCTGTGTGCAGGCACGGAGCGCAAAATGCATTATTAGCTCTTATCATGATGTCAAATATCCATTATTCCATTTAAAACTTCTGGCAACCCTGTGAGGCAGTTGGGATCATTCCAGGTCTATAGATAAGGAAACCGAGACGCTGAGCGGTGAAGGCATTTTCCCACCATCACGCCATCCAGAGGCGAGTTGAAAGCCAGGCCCGCTAGATTCCAGACAACCCGGCCTCGCCCCCCTCCATGGCCCTGCTTGTCTTGGGGGAGGCATCAGACAGCAGGCTTGCACCAATTGTACTGTGCCTCCTATCCCTCATCCGAAGCTGAGAGCAGTGAGAGTGTCTCCTTCCTAGGCATGTCGTAAGGATTAATTACAGCCGAGATATATAACTCAGAATAGTCTCTGACATACGGTAATCGACCAATAAACATTAGCTCCTATTACTTTCTGATGAACGAGAACCCATAATTTTCTTGTCCTCTCCTCTTCCTGTGTGGCTGCGGAGCTGGGCTCGCACCAGTTTAGATGAGCTGCTGATGCCACCAGAATGGTAATTTTTCCTGCAATCCCTGAGCTCTCAAGCTAAGCCCCCCACCCACCCCAAGCTTGGGTGGGAAGCCTTTGATCAGTGTCTTTGCTTTTGGAGAGCTGGGCATGGCTCTTCCTTTGCCAGCCATGCGAGGCTCAGATGTCAGCTGTTCGGCGTTTGTGGCCCCCGGGCCTCAGCCCCAGTATCGGATGGTCCGAGCCTTGCTGAGAGCAGGGCAGTGAGGAGCAGACAGGCGCAGGAGCAGCTGTGGAATCTCGGGAAGACTGTCCCTAGCATACTCACCAGAGTGTGCCAACACCACCGTGGAGCCCGTCTGGGGCCCCTACTCCAGCACTGGCGTAAGTGCATGGAAGCATCTAGACAGGGCATGGAGATGGACTGTTTTCCCTCTCCGCGCGGGGGTGGGGGGATGGAGAGCAGCGAGGTTGCCAGGCGAAGAGGCCAGCCTCTTAACCCTCGCCCTGATTCTGCAGGGATACAGAGGGGGACTTCCCTTGGAGATTTCAGTGAGTTGCCTTTGGTGGAGGCAGACTCTGGTGAAGGGCCAGCCCTTCCCCCTCTCACGCAGGAGTCTTTTTGGAGCAGCTGTGTTGAAAGGGAAACCGGATTTGGCCCCAGTCATGGAAGAAGCTAATACCATTTATCGAGCCCTCAGCTTAATAAGCACCCTGGGTTGGGTCCTTCATAAGTAGTATCTCATTTAAACCTGCCAGCAACCCAGTGCAGTAGCTTTTATGCTCTTCATTTCACAGATGGGGCAATGGGGTCTCAGAAAGGTCAGGGAACTTGCTTAGAGCCAGGATTCAAACCGAGGAGGATGGAATGTGCGGGCACTTGCGTGGAGTTAGATCTTACTCGCTATCACTTAATTCTTACGACAGCCTGGTGAGTGAGCATTATTATGCCCATTAGATAGCTGGGGAGACTGTAACTCAGAGCTTAAGGAAGTTACCCAAGGTGGAGCTCAGATACACAATAGGTCTGTCTGACTGTACCCGGCTGCAAGAGAGAGAGAGAAAGAGCGAGCTCCTGCGGGTGAGACGTGACCTCACGTTGCCCAGAGCCCCTCGTTTGACACCCGTACAGTACTTTTCCACATTTCCAGAGCCTTCTCACTCATACCGGCTGCCGCAGACCTCTCACAGCCACAGCTTGCCAGCTAGGATGGCAGAGATAACATCTGCAGGCTCGGGGAAGGGTGCCAGGTAAAGGGTGGGGTGAAGAAGGGTTCCCACCCAGAGGGTTCCCCTGGCCCCACGAGAAGCACCCCCTCCCTGGGCCTGTGCGTGAGAAGCGTGCAAGGAGAGGAGTGTTTGCCTGTGTACGTGCCTGCAGGGCCGCGGGTGGGACCTGGCTTTCTCTCTGCCCCCGAGGCAGAGGGCTGTCAAGGCAGCTCTAGGAACCAGGAGATTACTTCTCCCAGACTCACAGCTGCAGTTGAAAATATACTTTTTCCGTCTCAAATTTCCTTCTCCTGGTCCAGCCCCGAGAATGGCTTTGAAGGCTACTCCCAGGGCTCAGGAGCTGTTCCTACCTCTGTGCCCGTTCGGTTCCCTAAAATAGCAAACTAACTTGCAGGTAAGTGGTCGAGCCAGGGCGTATTCAGTTTACCTTGATGCAGGGTCTCCTTGCTAACAGGCACTGTGTTCGGTGCCGGTCCGCTGTCTCCAAATCCAGATCTTCCTGCTAATCGCAGCTGCCGTCCCATAGCCCCCCCTGGACCTCTGCTGCTTGGGTTCACATCAAGCGTCAAGACTCCCCCCGCCTCCGCCCTGTGTGTCTACTAAACTCCCCTTGGCTCGCAAGCCCCAAGGATCCTTGGTTCACATCCTGTTTTGCTTTTGTTTCTTGGCGGCTCCTCTCCTGCGCTGGCACCCGGATTTCTTTGGCATGGACTGCTGCAGGGTGTCCCTGGTTTGAGGCTCACAGATGACAGACAGCGTGCTGGTCAGAGGTCCAGCTCTGGCACCACACTGACCTGGGTTCGAATCTTGGCTCTACCCACAGGCCCTGTGTCATCTGGTCACTTCACTCTCAGCCTCAGTTTCTGCCTCTGTAAAATGGGGGGAAATAATAGCATGAACCTTAGAGCATTGTTAGGAGATGGGTTTAAATGAGATTTTGAATGGAAAGTACCCAGGACAAGGTAAACACTCGATAGACGGGAGTTATTGGTGCTGTCACAGTAACATTGGTTGGGAGGCCTGGGGTTTACCTTTTTCCAGATGATAGTTCTGCTCAGATACCCCAGACCGCTGGCTTTCCTCTGAGGGTTCTTCCCTGTGCCCTGGGACCTGACTCAGCCCGTTACTAGAACAATAATAAAAATATGCCAGACTTGGTGTGTGCCAGGCAAACACGGGCCTGTCTCACTATCTCACTATACCTAAGGGAGCAGTTCCCGATATGTACGTTAAGTCGAAGTTTTGTAAACTAAATCTGACTTTCTTCACCAAGAGAGCCTGCTATTTAAAGGACTATTACATTGATTCTTTTCTTTTTTTTTTTTTTTTACTTAAAGATTGTATTTATTTATTTGAGGGAGAGAGAGCACTAGCACGGGGAGGGGCAGAGGGAGAAGCAGACTCCCCGCTGAGCAGAGAGCCCGCACATGGGGCTGGATCCCAGGACCCAAAGGTCATGACCTGAGCCGAAGTCAGACTCTGCACCAACCGAGTCACCCGGGGCCCCAGACTGAATCTTTGCAATAATGAAAAATACCCTTTTACAGTCAGAACTAAACATGATCCATTGCACTTATTTGCTTAAAGTGAGTTGTACGTTAATCTCGCTCCCCCCACCCCCATCCCCCCACTCCCTCCCCCACCCCCCTAGTGATATCTCTCAGAGAATGAGTGTAATCCTAACAAGAACAATGTTTCAGCTTTGCCCCATCTCCCTGGATAGGCTCATCTGAGGACTGGGAAGTGGGTTTTGTAGACGGCTTGTTTGCTGGTAAATGAGGCCTGGAAAGATTTGGACACCCCGTCACTGGGGGTAAACGTGGATTCCTGCAACGGGCAGGGGTGGGACGCCTCTGCGCCCCCTAGCTCTGGGCTGGGACCCTCAAAGAGAGGAGCGATCGAGTTGCTAGGGCGAGAGCCAGCAGGCCAGAACAGGTTAAGAGCACTCCGTCTGCAGCGAGAAACAAGGCCACTGCCCAAAGGCAAGTTCTCTTCCTCTCTGACATGAACCAGAACCAACTTCCTTTCTGAGGACTTGGTGCTTCCCCTTTGCACTCAGCCTGGCAGCACCGAGGGCAGCTTCCCGACTAGCAGGGTACTTCCCAGAGCATGGCCTTGCCCAGGGGCCCGGGAACAGCAGCGGGACCTGGGGGTCAGCCTTTGCCTGGGATCTGGCAACTCAGCAAGGGCCCAGCGTTCTCAGGGAATGCTCGGGCAGGCCTCCGAGGGAGCAGGATCTGGAGAGGCCAACTTCACAAGAGGCCGTCAGGTGCCCTCTTTCCCAGATCGCAAGGACATCTAAGTGCTGGCTGGGTGCTCCGGAGAAGCAAGAGAACTGTCTTTGAGGTGTTGCAGGTGTCCTGCAGGTAGAGAGGAACGGGAATTACACAGGACTCTGTTTGGAGGGAGCCCTGGTGCTGGCGTTTACCCCCACTCTCACCCTCCTGTCAGGCTCTCATTCATCTTTCCAGACCCAGCTCAAAGGTCTCCTTCTCCAGGCAGCCCCCCAGGACCATCCCCTCCACCTTCTGTATCTCAACAGGCTTCTACCGTGAGTGGGTCTGCCTCCCGGACCAGACTGTGAACGACTTGAGGAAAGGGTCTGCATTTTAATTATTCCAGTAGAGCAGTGCCTGGCACAGAGTGGACATTCTGCAAGTGTTTCCTAAATAAATGGGTTGAGGGATAATTGGCATGAAACTGTCCGCCTGCCCATCCATCCCTCGGTCTTGGGTGCCGTGAACTCCCATCTCTCTGCTTATCACGGCCTTCCATTCTTCACACTGCTCTGCTCCCTGTCATCTTTTTCTCAGCAAGTGATCCACAAAAACTCACCCCTCTCCCCAGGCAGGTGAGCTTGTTGGGATTATGCAAATAGAGTATGTCATGGGCTCCATCCAGTCGGCTCTGGGTAAATATTTCCCAACTCCTCCTCCGCTTGCTGGCTGGCCGGGCCGGGAGCGGTTGGCTGAGGCTCAGGGTTGCTTGGTGCTAGGGCCCCCTGTCTAGGGAATCCAGGGTCTGCCTAGAGGACACTGACCAGCCTAGTGCTTTAAACTCTTTGAGGTGGGCTTCAGCACCAAGCCACGTAGCCCAAGCCAGAGCAGACCCCTTAACAAATGCTTCTTAGGGTAATGTGGCTCTCCTGGGACTGCCCTCTCCTGGCCAGTTCCTGGAAACAGTGGGGGCAGGGTTCTCCAATGACACCTGATATCACTGTGACTATTTTTCATCAGCAAATTTGGGGTTCATCTCTAACTCTAGACTGAGTCAAAGACACACAGAGCCACAGGACCAAAGGATCCCATAGGTCAGAGGTGCCGTGTTCCCAGAAGGGCTTCCCAGACCTCTGCTGTCCCCCACAAAGGCTTTTTCTTTCTCCCTTCTACCTTGTATGTCAATATACTTATTATAACTTGACATCTTACAACTAAGCTTTCACTATCTGCAGTGACATTTTAAAAGAAGAAAATAGAGCAAATTTTTATGAGGCTAAATATATTCAGTTTTTACCATCTGGGATTTTGCTTCTTTTGGGGGGGGTTGTTAAAATATTAACTGTATGTAATGAAATGATCTCACACCTTGCCCTAGATGGCCCTTGCCCCCATGTCTCTTCAGAAGCTCACCCGGGATTTCAGTCTCACCACCCAAAGTGCAGCCCACTCCAGAGTTGAGCCGATGGCGCTGTTAGGCCATTTTTTCTCCTGTTAGACCCCGATCAACCTCCCTGTGGTCACGACCTCTGGCGTTGTCACTCTGTTTGCCTTAGCTTCAGGCCCCGAGTCCTTCCCCTCCACCTGACAGCCGTTCCATGTTTGAGAAGAGCTATGACCCCGAAATCTTGCCCTTGACATGCTGATATCCACAAGTCCCCAGATGATTCCACACATCAGGTTTCTGACTGCTTTACTGAAAGCAATTGCACACATAACACACGCACACAGCACACATGATAATACTACACACAATAATACAGGCCTACCTTCTGGGTGTAAACAAATTAATAATAGAGATAAAAAGGAAGACTTTTGATCCCTGTCCCATCTCAGCCCTCTTCCCAGAGGTAACGCCTGTTCTCGGTGTGGCGTGGATATGTCTAGAAGACTTTTCTTTCTGCCCCTGCACTATGCACATAGGTACAAATGGAAATGTATAAATGCTTGTGGGTTTTTAAAAGTGCATATATACGTACATATATGTGTATACATTATACTGTGTGTATTCTTCTGCAACTTTCTTTTTAAACTTAAAGATGGGATTTATAGATCGTTGCATGGCAATACATATCGTTATATGATCTTCGTGACCACGTAACATTCTATGGTTCCAGTGTAATTTTACTTTTTTATTACCCTATTGATGGGCAGTGGGCTGTTTTAAGTTTATTTGGGGTTTTTTTGTTTTGTTTTTTTTTACAGGGCTCTGATGAGCTCCTATGTGCCTTGATGCCTTTATCTGCATATATTTTGGTCTACCAATCACCCTCTTTAAGGGTGATATCCACAGGTGTGCAACATTCAATTGTCACATGACATCTGGTTATAGGCCAGAGCATAGTGGGGTCCCTTGTTCATTTGCTCATCCATTTCCTCGTTCAACAAACTTCTATTGAGCAGTACTCTACCTGTGTTATGCCCTGATTACAGTCATCCCAAGCACAGACCAGCCTATAGTCGGCCTGTCTTCATGGAACTTACGTGGTCAAACAGGCGAGCCTCCCTCGATCCTCTGCTTCCGTTAGTACAGCCTAGCCTACGGATTGTTTTAAAAGATATTTATATCACACTGTCAACTTACATGCTCTTGGAATTCGTTAATGTCTCTCAAGTATTTTTAAATATTAACTGTTGCCTCAACTTGTACAGCTAATTTTCATATTCTAAGTAGAGGATTCTTACATTTGCTCCAACATTTTTATCTTATTACTTTCTTCCCATCCTTCCCTTTGTATTTTCAAGATTTTTTTTTTTTAAACTTGATATCTTGGGGCAAAGTACTAGGTAGCCCTGTTCCTCATACGGAGATTTATGAAGTATGCAAGCTACAGCTTCATCCAATTTACTGATCGCATTCTTAGCAAGACTGGACCACGCACAGAGTCCTACGGCATGCCATGGGAGACGTCGCTCCTAGATGATAGCGACTTGTTAATTAGTCCTGTCTTGACCATATGACCCCATCTTGACCTCCAGGGGTAATACATACATGCGTATATACGTGAATACATGTGTACGTACAATAATTACAGCATTCTCCAGGTCTTCATTTCAAGGAACCCTATAGGAAAGGAAATCAGCCTAGTTTGGTATGACTTTTTAAGTCAGTGTGATACGGTGGAAAGAGGGTTGATTCTAGATCCCTTCAGACCCAGGTTCACATTCCACCTCTGCCACTTCCTGGCTGTAGGACTTTGGGAAGGCATTTGACTCCTCTGAGACCCAGTTTCCTGTATTCTAGGATTGTCCGAAGCATTTATGCATTAATCCCCCACGGATCCAATAAACAGCTACTAAGTAAGTAACAGGCATCGTGCTCTGCTGGGCAGGCCGTAGCAAACAAGACAGACCTCCCAGGTAATAAACGTGCACCATCGTTATCTTCATGTTGTTTTGGGGGCAAAAGCAAGGAACACCTTCCTTGGAATATATTTTACAGACACTTAGCCCGAAGTCCTTGAGACCTGGGTAAGAATCTGAGATTATTTCCCTTTCTAGGCAGGGAAACAGACAGATGGTTAGAGAATCCTTTGACGCAAGCTCACTCAACCTTTCTATAACAAACTTGGTAACTGCTCCCCAGCCTTCGAGAATTTAGCTCACACTGTCAGTTGTGGGGGTTCAACCAACCCTTGTCCCGGGAACCCTATCCCAGGCTAATAGGGGTAGCAGGATAGATACGTACTCAATAAAAATTGAACCAAAGGGGGAGCCCGATGTTAAAGAGAGCTGCGTCGAGCTACTATAGTGGCTCGCTTATCCAGAGAGCCCGAAGCTTCACCTGTTTAGAGCCACACTAAGAATAAGAAGGGAGCAAACCAAGTCCTTTCTCAGAGCCTTAAATTTTCATTTCAGAAACAGATGTAATGAGCTTAATGACCTGGTTTTTCCAGCCCTTAGCAAATAAAAGCTGCAAATGTGAGCTGGAATAGGGGCTGCTAGAAGCAAACATACCAACAGTAGCAGATAAAAATCTGGTGCGAGAAAGGAGTTTAAGGAGCAGAGCTAAAGAAAAAAAACTATTGGGGGCCGTTCAGTGCCTCGGCCAACAGAGGCCAAACGCTTTGTCCCCCCGAGGGCATGACTGCTTTTAAAAGGAGTTCACAATTATGACTTGAGTCATTCACTAAATTATCTTTCAGCTACTCTTCAAGGGAAAGTAGAGATGTATATATCACCTTTTAGCAAGATCTCTGTTCAAAATGAAACCAATCAATACCTATCCCAGATTGAAATAAAAGTCTTTGGAGCTGCAAGGGGATAGATTTCGGGACTGGAAATCTGCTTATGTGGGAGGGGTGGGGGGAATCCTAAGGATTCGAAAGATATGCTGGATTTTAAATCAAAGACTTGGGTTCAGATCCTAGTTCTGCTGCCAGCCAGCCATGTACTTCGGATAAATCTCTTACCTTCCATCACCTTTGTTTTCCTCGACTGTCAAATGGGAATAACATCACCGCCTTTCCAATCTCGTGGGAATATGCTGAAAATCAACCAAAATTGTATGTTTGAAAGTGCTTTGTAAACCGTGGAACATCATGGAAAGGTCTAAGGGAGGTCTGTAGGCCACATCCCAGGCAGTGCCTGTTGGTAGACGTTGACTTAAGATGGGAGAAGAGAGGATTTGGGTTATTACTTATTGCTAAACACACACGCACACACAGGAATATCCGTGTGTGTGTGTGTGTGTGTGTGTGTGTGTGTGTGCACTGACATCACGTGCCCCTAAACCTCTCAAGCATTTCCTCTCCCCAGGCAAAAGAAGAAAATCTGCAACTAACTTTAACACCTCGTAAACTAAAAAGATCTACACGGCTACATGACATTTGGAGTGCTTCCTGTTTCTAATCTTTTTCTTCTCATTTAAAATTAATAATTAGCTTTTGAAAATTAAACATTGCAGAACTGTGTGACCTCCCAAGTGCACGCTTTCTGGAACCCCAACAGCCCTCCACCCCATCATCCAGCAGTTGGCTTGGCCGTGGCCTTTCAGACTGGTGTCTGGGTTGGTTCTTTCGGTCCTGCGGGCACCCAACAGGGAATTCCCGAAATAGACAGTCGTTTGTTACAAAGGATAAAGCTTCAGAGGCACAAACATATTTTCCGTCCCCAGATCTCTCCGTGGTGTCTCCTCTGCTGCGTTCCTGCCGTTTGGGCCTTGGGTGCCTCCTCACTGGTTCTTAGCTGGACGGTTATACTCAACACCCTTTTACCAGTTCCCTGCTTGGGATGTATCCTCTTCCAGCCCGAGCTCCACACCGCTGTCGGCATAACAGAGCGGAGCAACAGTCTCTCCATGCTATTCCCCTCTACTCCTGTTACACTTTGCCCCCAGAGTCCAGTCTGAGCTCCTCTGTAGGGCACACAGGGCTTCCAGGGGCCCTGGCTGCCCGTCTAGGCCTCCCTCTCCCCGACCCCACGCAGGGGCAGCAGCAGCTGAACTGCTTGTCGCTCTCGCCCTCTGCAACTTTGGACAAGCTCTTCCCGCTGCCTGGCATGCCCTTCTTGCCTTCTCCTGGTGAGCCCCCTTCACCGTTCAGGGCTGCTCAGAAGGACTTTTCTTCCGTGGGGCCTCCCTTACCTCATTCCGCTTTCTCTAGCTGTGGTCTGCCCTGCCACAGTGAGTGACAACCTCTCCACGCGACCACCGTGCACACTTCTGATTGCTGCAAGCATCGTGTGGTAGCTGGTTCCTTCCTGCAAGCTGTGTCCTAATTCACCTGGGAGGCCCCTGTTCACCTTTGTGCCGCTAGTTCCCTGGAGTATACAGTAGGCACATACTAAATGCTTGTTGCATTAAACTGAACTGGGAAGTGAAACTTTATGGGATAGGAAACCTGTGTTTCAAGCATGCCAAATGGGAGACCAGTTTTTGCCACTGCTATTGGAGCAGACCCAGTGTCAGAGGGCCATGAGGGGTGCCTCACTTTATTTGAGGGTGCCACAGGAGTACAAGAGACAAGGACCTCAGCCTTACTAGAAAACCGTTCTCAAAGACAAAAATTATCAGGGAAAACCGTTTACTTTCATTGATAACCAATGCTCTGACTCTCAGGGGCAGGCTTCCCGGTCCCAGGCAGCTACCCAGGAAACGCCGAAGAGAATCCCATTCAGACCTGTGGCAGGCCTTACTGTCCTTAACCGCGGAGACCCCACGTCCATGTAGAAGTCAGGCTCCCCTCGTGGAAATGTCTACACCAACCGTGTACCACGTGTGGAAGCAATGTGGCACACAGAGGAGGCAGGGCTCCACAGGCATATTTTTGGGTGGGAAATTCTTGTGGAGGGGGAAGCCCAATGGGGTTGCCTCACAGAGTGGTACGGACAGAAGAGGGGGAGGGTCTGGAGGTGAACAATCCTAGTAGAAAGTCAGGCTCTGCTCTTCTTGACTGCGTGACGGTGGGCACGTTACGTACATTCTCCTAATTGTGTCTACATCTGGAAAAACATTTGATAAGATCATTTCCCTCATTGAATTATCATGAAGAATAAATGATCATATATTTGAAAGGGCTTTTTATCTCTAAAGTGCTTAAAAAATATTATGTTCTCTCTTTCTGGAACTGATGCTCTCGGAACTAATCTGTGGAGTGCTTTGCAGCCACAAGCTGGTGCTGTGTGTGCATGTGCATGCATGTATCGTGTGTGCACATGTGTGTGTATATGTGTGTGCATACGCACGCACGTGTGTGCATCTGTGTGCACGTGTGTATGTGTGCATGTGTGTACGCGCACGTGTGTGCACGCGTGTATGTGTGCGCATGTGTGCGCACGTGTGCACACACGTGTGTGTGTGCGTGTGTGTCCAGGGCAAGCAGGACCTCTGCCCTTCCTTATGTTACTTTTTTTTTTTTTTTAAGATTTTATTTATTTGACAGAGAGAGACAGCCAGCGAGAGAGGGAACACAAGCAGGGGGAGTGGGAGAGGAAGAAGCAGGCTCCCAGCAGAGGAGCCTGATGTGGGACTCGATCCCAGCACGCCGGGATCACGCCCTGAGCTGAAGGCAGACGCTTAACGACTGCGCCACCCAGGCGCCCCCCCTATGTTACTTTCCTTTGGAACGCACTGTAAAATATACACTGGGATGGGGATTTCATGGCGTGGCTGAACCTTCTCTTTCCCCTCCCCACTTACCTTCCTCATAATGAGGGAGGGAGGGAAAGAGCAAATATCAGACCCCTGGAGTAAATTCCTATATGCCAGGGAAAGACAGAATTCTGGTTTCCAAGCCAAGTACGTTATCATCTCTAGTAGATGTGTGCTTTATCTGGACATAAACCTCACCCCGTGCAGTAATCGAGAACTTGGAGTGGGGCATTTTCTTTTGATGTAATTTCATTAGAATAGTGGGATTAAAGTTACTGCTGGTTACGGCAGGAGCCAGGGTAGACAAGGACCATCGGAGTGATAGGAATAGAAGAATGAGCCACGCCGCAGTGCAATGGAATGAACTGGTACTGAGTGGGGGGTTAGGAGACCCGTCCTAATGGGCCCTGGCTTGCTTGCAACTCTAGCCGCATTGCCCCAAGCAACTTATTAACCCCCTCTGGGCTTCAGGAGTCAGAGCTGTAAAATGAACTGTCTGGACCAGGTGATAGCTACATTTCCTTCCAGTTCTTTCTTTTCTTTTTTCTTTTCTCTTTTCTTTTCTTTTCTTTTCTTTTCTTTTCTTTTCTATTTAGGGTGCCTGGGTGGCTCAGTCAGTTAGCATCTACCTTCAGCTCAGGTCATGATCCCAGAGTCCTGGGATTGAGTCCCACATCGGGCTCCCTGCTCAGCGGGGAGCCTGCTTCTCCCCCTCCCTCTGCTGTTGCCCCTGCTTGTGCTCTCTCTCTGTCAAATAAATAAATAAAATCTATAATTAAAAAAAGATTTTATTTATTTGAGAGAGAGTGAGCACACGAGCAGGGGCAGGGGGAGCCCGATGCAAGGGCTCCATCCCAGGGCTCCAGGTCATGACCTGAGCCGAAGGCAGACATTCAACCGACTGAGCCACACAGGCGCCCCTCCTTCCAGTTCTAATGGGGAAGGAAGGGAATCAACACTGTTGAATGTCTGCCTTGCACCTGGCACGGCCTGCTTTACGCACACAGGTGAGAGTTATGTTTATAAAGAACTGTGGAGTCAAATCGACTTGGGTTGAAATCTCAGCTCTATTATTCACCAGCAGTGTGACTTTAAGCAAGTTTCTTAATGTCTCCAAGCCTCGATCTTTTCATCTGTGAAATGGGTCTGGTGACAAGCATACTCTATGCTCCCAAGTGTGCTCCCACTCTCTTTTATACATAATGAATTTCTTAAGTAGATTCCATCTAGTTTCCTTCCCTCCTTTTGTGCAGAAACAGCCTAGGCCTAGAGAACCAAACGAAGTCACTGAATATCAGATCACGCAACTAGTTAGAATCAGGGTTGGAACCCCAAGGCGGGACTCCTGGTTGATCCTGAGCCTTGTGATTGCTTTCTGGATGTCTTTTTTTTCTTTCTTTCTTTTAAAAAAATCATCCCCTGCCCTGGGAAGGACAGCAAAGTCCGTCTGGGATCGTCAGTGCAGGTACGTGCAGAAGCTCTCGGTGTGATGGCGAACAGCATTCACTCACCAGACACCTCCCAAGAACAGCCGCTGGGCTCAGGAACCGCTTTCAGGGTTTGATTTGGAGACCATGCTCCGTGTCTCTTCCCCCACCGCACCTCCTACCTCCTGCACTCCCATTTATTTGGGGGCAGAACAGCTCTCTGTGTGGGCAAGTCAACCGTTCCATGAACTCCTCCCTAGACAGTCGTAGCTCTGGGCTCTTCTCCACCAGGTGGGCTCCCATGAGAACCAGAAAAGTCTGATTCAAAGGGGATCTGGGTCAAAAAAGAGAGGTCCTGTCAACCCACGGGAAGGGAACACCATAGGCATCTCGGGAGGGCTCTGAAGGAACGCAGTATGAAGTTGCTCAAGTCCTGGGCACCAAGAAACATTCGTGAGGATGTGTCCTCCGTGACGGCACAGCCCCTTCCCAGAGTTATTAAACTTGAATGCACGGACTTCTGTGCCAGAGGGAGAAGAAAACTTTTATAGGTTTAAAATGATGGGGTTTTTCACGCATGTGTCAGCACTAGCAACGCTAGGTCTTAAGAACTGAAGCCAAAGCATTAAATAACATGACTGATAAGCTCGTTGCATTTCCAGAGTTGGCGCAAGCCAGAAAAACAAGGATGCCTCTTTGAAAAGTTTCTTTCCAGGAGCTGGCAACTCCAAGTGGCCCAGGCTTCCTAAGAAGCTCCTAATTTATTCAAGGGCCCCTGTCTCTTCTTTTCCTTTGTCTAGAAGTTTGATGTAGTCAGGAAGAAGATCCCAGCGTCCATGGGCAAAGGTGCGTCTAGGCTGGTCTGTCGTAGGTCTGACCAGAGACCAGGCAATGGGTGAGGCCGTCTCCCCAGGCTCTTCTCAGGGGTGTCTGAAGAGGCCGGGAGTCTTGGCCTCCCAGGGAACAACCAAGAACCAAGAGGCGAGTCCCCCAAGCAAAGGTACAGCCAACATCTCCTGGGGGACTCTCAGCCTTGTTCACTGAGATGCGCTACCTGTCTGCCCCCTTCCACCGCTTGAAATATATTTTTAGGATATTTTCATGAGCAACGTGTTCGCTGCCAACCCTTTATAGATCAGTTACAAAACAGAAACTCTTCCTTACTGCTCGGGAGAAGCGTAGAAGGGGGGAAAGAAAAAAAAAGTCTTGCCTGTAATTGAAGGCAGGTTGGGAGATGTTCACGCTTTGAAATTCTCCTTCTTGTGAAATGTTTATGAAACACTTTCCACAAACGAGTTATGCAACCAGAACAACAGCTTTGATCGTCTTCATCGCCAGTGATGTGTTCATTAGCGTTGGGCTGTTTCCCCCAGAGAGAACCATGTGAAACTGTCATGGGAGGGGCTAAGGAGGCGTACCCCAGCACCCCCCTGCCCTATCACATGACCCCAGAACAGACGGTACATAAGGAGGTCCACCGGTATGTCTGGGCCAGAACACCACCTTTGCCATCACCCATAGTCTACGCCGTCTCCTCTGCCTGCGAAGTCTGTAGTACTGTTTTGTAAAAAGAGCACCAGGAGAAAGTCAGAGGAGCATTCCCTTAAGGGACTTTTGCCAGTGTCTTGTTATGTAACTTCATACCCATCTCTGAAGCTCCCTGGGCCTCCGTGAGATGGGAAGGTAAATACTCGTCCCCACACACCACCCCCCACCCCCGGCTGGGAGACGAAGCCAAGTAGGAATGTATGAAGGCTTCCAGCTCCTCAGAGGGGGCTCTCTCCTCCCAGAAGGAGGCTGCTGCTTTCTCAAGCAGGTGATGTCAGAGAGTTCATTGGGATTAGAAGAGATAATCACGCACGATGACTTTTTACCTCCCTGGTCACTGCCCAAGACTCAGTGTAATACCTGTGCACAGCACAACGGGCGGAGAAAATTCTGAACTAACAAACCGTGTCTAAGGCATGGATGGGATGGTCAGTGGCTGTGATAGGACAGAGCCCTCCACGGTGGCCCATGTCCCCAGGGATTAGTCCGTCCTGAGCAGGGCCTGGAGAGAGATTTCATTCGTGTGAGAAGAACCACCAAAGGGACCCTAGAGACAGTCTTCGGGATTCCAGGCAGGCTGTGGGTTTGGTTGGGTTTTCACAAGTACGGGGGAAATTGGATTTTCACCCAATTTGCCTCAGGTTCTCACATTAGAAGTCAATGGGATTCCAACAGAAGCCTCTCTATCTCACCATCCAGATCCACAGCCAACACCCAGTTGCCTGGAAAGGCTCCAATCTTTTCCATTCGACCGCAGTGAAAGGGAGTTTTTGATTTGGGAAGGGCTTTGTTTCTTAATTTCGTAGTTTCTTAGCCCGTGGACTCTTAGAGAATTGTCGGAGTCTGCTGGAGGCTGGAAGAGCCCTGAAGTGTGCCCTTTCCTCCCTTCCTCTCTTTCCGAGACCCACCGACCAAAGCAGAGTTTTTAGAACTTGTCCTCAAAAAAGGAATCTCCTTCAGTGTCTCTCGATTTGGTTCGTATAGGACTCTCTTCTTTGGCGGTTACCGTCAGCAGCTCACACCCAAAGGCTAATGAAGGATGAAAAATGAAAGAAGAAACATGTTGGTGAAGCAAGAAGTCAGGAGAATGACACCCGAGGTGGGGGGGGGGATTGCCAGGACACCCAAAGGGATTTTCTGCTATCAGTCACTTCATTTTTAGAACTGGGAGGTCGGCAGTGCCCCCAAAAGAGTTTGGAGGGCAATTGATCCAGAAAGCAGATGAAAGGGTGCGTTTTCTTTTATGATGGTGCTGGTTTCTGAAATTAAGTGTTGCAGGAAGATCTGGCACTGATTCTAACAGATAGCACTCAGGTTGGAGGCAAAGCACATGTTTTCAAGCTCTGTCATAGTTGCACCTTCTTATCTCCATTGCGCATAATGAGTCTATAAAGGAACCCTGCCACTTGCCTCCGAGCTGGCGCCTCGCCAAGCCGCCCGCGGTGGTTCCACCGCCGTGGCTTTGGCTCCAACTTTCCACGTTCTCCGTCTGTCCCCCTTCCTCCATCCCGCCTCACCATTCCCCCCCGCCTGCTGCCGCCCCTACCACCATCACTGCTGGGGTGAGCGGTGCATTGGGGCAGGAGGGGGATCTAGAAGGGAGATGCGGGGAGGGGAGGCTGGCCCCCAAAGGCTTTGCTTCAGTAAAAATCTCTTAGAGCAAACCTTAAGGGTGGTGGTGGTGGTGGTTGGTGGTTTTAAATAAGTAGTCTTATCTATTCCTAGCTTTTTTCAACCTGCTAACAAATGTTTCCCCGGAATCTAGGATGTGAAAACTCTAATTTCTAGGGGAAGAACTAGGACACCAGAGCTGCTGAGACAGAGATGCCAAGTGTGGGTGGCAAGAGCTGAGGGGCACTGGGGGGTGTAGGGATGGGGGCTGTCTTGGAAATCCCTCCCGCGTGGCCGTGGCTTTAGAGTTTCCAGAAAGTCTCAACTCTCTGCCCCCACTGTGCTACTTCCGGTCGCTCCTCCTCTCTGCTTCCAAGGCTTCAGAATAGGTCTCTTTAGGTGAGAGAAGAGAGGAGCGATTTGGAAAGACGGCCCCTGAAAGAAGCACGCTCTTACTAATTTGGGGGTAACCCCAGCTTGTTGGTGCTGTGGAGGTCCGCTTTACCTAAGAACATCACAGCAGCCTGGACTCGTCAAGTCTGCCAAAGGCACTCGGGAACTGGAACATCTAATTCCATTTTTGGACTGGAAGAGAGAAAAATCATGTAGAATCATAACGGAGAAACCGAGTCTCCTATAGGCAAAATGATGGCTGGAGGTTACATAGTAAGTTAGACTCGGGGTTAGGACTGAGAAGCAGGGTCTAGCTCACCGTTCAATGTTCTCTTAACTGTATCCCACTGGAGACTATAGACAGATGGGTTCTCTTTACATCTTTTATTCAGTTAACTCACATGAATTCCCACTATGTGCAAGGTACCACGTTTAGGACACTGGCTCTTTTCTTGGTTTCTGACGTCACTCGGGATCTTCCTAGCTCTCCAGCCAAAGGGAAAGATTTCTTTTGTGATGCAAAGGCCATTTCTCTGCAGCAATGAAGCACAAATGAAGCTGTTAGTCTGAACCTTTAACTTGGATTAAACTAAGACAGGAGAGATTCTAGGGTATCGGTGACATTCCCAGCGTAGACCAAGAAAATGGTTTAAGCAGGACATCTATCGCCAAGAATTTCCTTCAGAGGGTCTCCCCAGTGTCTTTTAAAAAGTATGGTCTAGACTCTATGCTCTTTGTCATATTCTATGAATTCAGTCTCTTGGCCCCCCCCTCCCCAGTGGACTTCCCAAAAAGCTGCCAGAGGGTAGTTTTTCTCTGGGTGGGAGGAGGGGTGGGTACAAATAGCGTTTCCTGCCCTGCCCTTGGACACCTGGGAAACCCACAGGTGGGTGGTTGGTGTGCTGTCATCCAAAGGTGGTGGAGAGAGGCTAGAGAGGGTTTTGAAGCCATCGCAGGCCCCTCGGGCGGCAACTGCAGTAGTGACTATGAGGGAGACGTGTTCCCGCCTGTAGGGAGATAGGCCAAGACCGTCACCAAAGCCACATGGGCGAAGAGGGCTGGTTGCAGAGGCAGCTTAGGGAGCAGAAGCTGGATAGCTATGGAAAACAAGTTGGGGATAGAAGGGAAGCTGGCCCCCAGACTTTGGGATTTTGTGGACCAGGAAAATAAAAAACAGAGTATGGGGAAGATCGATAAAGGGTTGCCTGTTTTTTTTTTGTTTTTTTTTTTAACTTAATAAGGTGGGGAGTTTTTATTTATTTTTGTTTATTTGTTTTTAAGACTTATTTATTTGAGAGAGACAGTGAGAGAGTGCAAGCAGGGAGAGGAGCAGAGGAGAGGGACAGAGAGAATCTCAAGCAGTTTCCACACTGAGTGTGGAGCCTGACAACGGACGCTGGATCCCACCACCCATGAGGTCATGACCTGAGCCGAAACCAAGAGTCAGACGCTCAACCAACTGAGCCACCCAGGTGCCCGCGAGATGGGGAGTTTTTAAAATACCGTTTAGGGGGTGCCTGGCTGGCTCAGTCAGAGGAGCATACGACTCTTGATCTCGGGATTGTGAGTTCGAGCCCCACATTAGATATAGAGATTACTAAAGAAAAAATAATAAAAAATAAAAATAAAATAAAATACCATTTAGGATCAGTATCATTTCATAAAAGAAATTCTAACATCTCCCCCAAGGGAAAAATAAAAAAAGAAGAATATGTCAGAATTGAAAAGAAGTGTTTAAAGTCATTACAATAGGCTTATTTTTTTCTCGTCTCACTGAGGAAGAGGGTAAATTGCACTTTGTATCGGCACAGCCCGCGAACGGTGCTAGGGGATGATTGATCTGTGAATCCCTCCTCACCCGCTTACAGATCGTTACCCAGAGCGCCACTCGCCTCTCTCTGACCAGCCGCCCTGGGCCGAAGGGTGCAGGCAGGCAGGAATATTAGGCTGCGGGCCCGTAGGCACTGTAGGCACCGAGCTAGCTCTTCACTCTCTGGGCTTATCACTCATCCACCTTGACCTTCCCCAAGTCTCCGTTTCTGCCTGCCTGGGGGAGGCCCAGAACTGATGCTCTCCTCCTGCCTCCACTTACAGATCAAAACCGAGGACCTCAGCGATTCCCTGCAGCAGACCCTCTCGCATCGGCCATGCCACCTGAGTCAAGGACCTGCCATGATGCCTGGCAACCAAATGTCCGGGGTAAATGCCAGCCCATACCAGGGAGCCCTGATAGTCTCAGAGGGCCCGTGAGTTTGATTCAAGCCTTTGCAACATGCCTCACCTCCAGACCTGGCTCTCAGTGAATCCAGATGGGTCTGAAATACCGCCCTGCAGGGAATGGGAGGAAGGGATGAAGGCCTGGGGTGAGGGTGGGAAAACAGGAGAGCTCTCTTAAAGGGGGAGCCTGGCTACCTCTGCTTCTCCGGGACAAAAGGGAGCCGATCTTGCCAAGACAATGGACCTGGCAGCTATGGGGCTGGTGTCCGCCAGCCATTTCGGGGGAGCCCTGTGATGACAGCCACTGCTACAGATATAGAGCCGTTCTTCTCCAGTGAGCCCACTCTCCTCCCTCAAGCTTTTGCATCAAAGCCAAACGAGAACAGAGTGCTGTTGGGGGAAGAAAGAGGCACCCTGAAACAGTAACGACAAATGTCTGAGAGGGCGGATGTCCATGTGGCCAGCCCTTCTCTTGGTCTGGATTACCTGGGGAAGAAATACCATCCCTTTTCTAGAACTATTTAAAATTAGAATGTGCATCCATTCCTCCTCTTCTTCGTCCAGCAGGGGTTTACCCCGTCTTTGTGCCCCGAGCCCTGCGGGTCTGGATCTCCCAAGCATTGGGATTGGTATTTCCCCTTTGGGAGCTGGTGGGAGGCACCCAGGGGACACGGACTTTCTGTCCAATCAAATTGGTTATATTAAGACCTAATAACTTGCTCCTTCCTCCAGGAAAGTTTCAGGCCCAGGACGTGGCCAAGACATGACTTTCAGCATACTCAAGCGGCGTGAGATTAAAAAAACAAAATTAGACGATTGGGATTACATGTCATTTCTAGGACGAACCTCTGAGAGCTGGGAATGCCTCAGCCTGTGCCTCCAACCTTTACAGTCTAGTCGGGAGGCGAGACTGACAGACACAAAAGTTAAATAACAAAGCAAAGCTGAAGTACGCTGGGCTGCAAGGCACTTCTTGGCTGGGTACGGGAGCTGAAGCAATGCCAGCATTAATGGGACAGCTACTACGTGCCCGGGGCTTGAGCCACGCAGGGACATAGGCCTGCCAACAAAGCCTCCGAGTCTGGAGACCCCATGGGACAGATGGGCAGCAGGCAGATGGAGCCAGCAACCCCGCCCCCCCCCCCCGAGTGTAAATTCTGTGATGTTTGTGTCTCCCCATGTGCAGGACATGACCTCCCTCCATCCGCTCCAGCAGCTCGTGCTGGTTCCTGGCCACCTACAGTCTGTATCCCAGTTCCTGCTATCTCAGACCCAATCTGGGCAGCAAGGTAAGAACCCTGGCTGGCGTTCCCCACATCGGCCAAGTCCAGCAAAATGCGCCTCCACTGCCTGCTGGAGGAGGGACCCCAAGTGTGGGGCATGGGGTGAGTGGCTCACCCCTCTGGCTTTAAGACAGCCTGTCTACTTCGGGGCCTGAGGAAGGGACGCCGGCATTGCCCCTCCAAGCAGAGGATCCTTCTCTGCTTCTCCCTCTCGCCTTCCTCAGTTTCCTGGAGGTGGAAGGTAGCAAGGAGCTGGGGGCAGGGGGAGGGACGGCAGCACAGGGAGGAGGCGCTCCTGGGGATCTGCAGTAAGGGCAAGTCCCAATTCCGTGGAAATCCTTCACCACCTCCGGAAAGCTGGCCGTGACTGTGGGTAGGGCTGCAGTGCCACCCACAGGCTCTAGAGGGTTTTCAGGTGTTCTTGGGCAGGGAAATTACTGCCAGAGGTCTCCTTGGCCAAGAGCAAACAGATTAGAATATTCATCATAATAGCTAGTATTTCTAGAGCGTGATATGCTGGGAGCTCTGATGAGTAAGTTTCCTGACATTTTTCAAAATAACCTTCTGTGGTAGATAGTCAAACTATGTCTCCGGTGACATAATAATGTTCCATAACAGTTTGTCTTAACACCTGTGATCTTGGCCATTGCCCTGTACAGCCTCTCCCTCCCTCATGTCTACCAACTGGGGCCAAAGGGATGGAGGAAGTAGGAGTTTTCCACTGTATGAATCCCAGGAAGAGGCTTTGGAAATCCGGACTCCAACTCTGTCTTCCGTCCCTAGCACCTGCCCGAACTACAGTCCCTATCCCTAGGTCCCACGACATCTCAGAGCATTTGTATAATAACGAATAAGAACATACTTGAACCTTTATGTATTTATTTTAGTCAAACAATGTCTATCATACTCCAGGAATAGGAAAGAGAAGGTAGTGGTTAATTCCCTTCCTCCTTAGAAGATAGTGATATCAGGGGCGCCTGGGTGGCACAGCGGTTAAGCGTCTGCCTTCGGCTCAGGGCGTGATCCCGGCGTTGTGGGATCGAGCCCCACATCGGGCTCCTCCGCTATGAGCCTGCTTCTTCCTCTCCCAGTCCCCCTGCTTGTGTTCCCTCTCTCACTGGCTGTCTCTATCCTGTCGAATAAATAAATAAAATCTTTAAAAAAAAAAAGAAAAAAAAAAAAAGAAGATAGTGATATCAAAATGGCCCAGACAGAAACATATAACCAATGAGGACAGTGTATGATGCAGGGGGAAAAACGAACAAAGAAAGAAACAAAAACCCCTCAAAATTTGGAGTCAGAAAACTCATTGGTTAAATTTTTTTTTTTAATTTTAAAAATCACTTACTAGCTGTGTGTCCTTGGGAAAGTGAACCTAACTGCTCTGATAAATATAGAATAAAATGAAACAAAATGGAATAATAGTAAAAAATAGAGTAAAATTCTACCTCGCAAGGTTATTGAGAGTTATTTGAAATAATGCATGTGAAAAGGCTCTGTGCATTTCAGAATGCAATATAAATGTTAGATTACTATTAGTATTCAAGCCTCTGACTCCCAGTTCAGAGCTCCTTATAAGAGCTTTTTGTTTACTTTAATAAGGAAAAATTAAGGCCTGACTGTTACAGACTGGGGGGCGTAAAGGTCAACCGCAGCAGGTCCATACATCAGTGGTCCCAAGCAGCTTAGGGTCAACAAAGACCCCAAGGTTCGGGTTTGGGCTGAGTGATTGGGGTGACCTGCCCCATTGTCTGCTTTGGTAGCTTGATGGCTCCATTCCCACCACACGAGTGAGAGCTCCTAGCTGTGGCCCTTCCGAGAGGGAGGCCACTGTCATGACCAGCAACGAGGCAGAGCCCTTCGTGGACCATTTTCCCCGAGAGGGAAGGAGAAGGTGGTCCTCAAGCAGTCCAAGGATCGGGTAGAGGCCATACCACCAGATGGAGTTTCCAGAGCCTTGGCCCCTGGTTTTCCCTTCTCTCTCTGCCCTTCCTCCCTAGTATAAAATGTGGTCATTCTGCCAAGAGCCCCTGGCCAGTGGAGCCGTCTGGCCCCATCTACTTGGTCTGGCATCCTTGCAGGCTTGCCCGGACCTTTGTAGCCTAATTCTGCAGGCACAATGGAACTCGTCAGCTCCTCAGCTCCAGCGGCCTTTCCTTCCCTGTTGGATTCCTTCAGCCCTGGTTATCAGATCCCAGAGCAGCTGCCTTGAGCCTCCTCGGCCCGTGCACCAATCCAGGCTGCCGGGCAAGCAGAAGGACTGGTTTGGGGATGGCTGTTTACACATTCATCCCAGTGTCACCTTTACCTCCACCTGTGTGTGGCAATGCTGGGGCCGTGCCTGTGGGGGCCCTGTTCACGGGGCTTGGGGTGGGTTGAGGGACCTGAAGACGTCGCAGGGGGTGGGGACAGTCATCTCGGTTCCAAAGCTGTGGAGCACATCTTTCAGATGGCCTGGATTTTATTTGTTTGTTCCTTTGTCCCTCCCCTTTCACCCAGGTCTGCAGCCAAATCTTCTCCCCTTTCCACAGCAACAGAGCTCTCTCCTCCTCCCGCAGACTGGGCCTGGCCTGGCGTCCCAGGTAAACAACCACATTCTTCCTGTTTCCTCCAGGAATACCTCAGGTCTTGACAGAGAAGCTCACTGGTTTCCCCCACCCCCTGGATGGTGCACTTACCCCTCTGGGAAGAGGGACTAGCAAGGGATTATCCCTGTTCACACATGGGGAATGCAAGCCACAGCCATGAGACACGATTGACCCAATGCCACCCACGGAGCCAGAATTAGAGCCCAGAGATTTCAGCTCCCGGGTTATCCTGCTCTGTAGTGCGGGCCCTCCACTCCGGCCCCAGTCAGGCCCTGGCTTCACTCACTCCCCTGAGGACCAGGGGCCAGCTAACTTTCCAGGGATGCCGTGGTGACCGCCAGCCCTGCCACTGGGGCTCTCAACCCCCAAGGAGGAGACCAGAGTCCCATAGGCCTGATGTCCCAAGACCGCAAGGCCACAGTCTCTCCCCTCTGGGTCCCTCTTAAGACCCACTGTTCTAGACTGCCTCCTGCAGTGCGCACATGTGTGGGTCAGGAGGTCTGCGATCTGCGAGAGGGGCAGTTTGCAGAGCTGCCATGTTTCCACCCAGCACCCAGTTGCCCAGTAGAGGGCACGTCTCCGGCCAGATGCAGCCTCGTGCCAGCTGTGAGGCTTGGTAAGAGTGGCGGGAGCTGCATGGTAGCTGCCTCTCCTCCCCTCATCGGGGTGCCCCCGTGCAGTTAATAACCTGCATGGCTGCAGGAGATGGCTCTGCAGGGACAGACGTGCAGAAGAGCTGGGAACAACCGCAGAGCCCCAGTGTCTCTTCTCTGTGCTCAGCTGCCCCATGGATTACGAAGGGCCCTGGCTCTAGAGGGCTAGAGAGGCCACCGAAGGCATCTGGAAAGGGAGAGGGTGCCATCTAGTGGCTAATAGTAATGGGGACACCGGAGTCCTGAAATCTTCCAATTCCTCCCGAGGACTCAGAATCTCATCATCATAGATTCAGGTCTGGAAGAGATCTTACAGAGGCTTAAGATCAACTCTCACATCTTACAATATAAGAAGCAAAGAAACTGTTCAGAAGGTTATTAAGATCGTCCTGGGCAGCGGTAATAAGGGACTTGCTTAGGGTTATGGCAATAAGAGTAGAGAGGAGGGGGCGAATGGGGAGATGTTTGGGGAAGTTGAAGGAATGCAGTTTGCATCTGATTGGATGTAAAAGGGGAAGGAAACTCAGTATTTGTCAGATTACAGAATAAATAAATCAAGGAAAAGGAAGTCTCAGGAGGGCTGAAGCATTGCCCTGAGGGCCACCCCACCATGCAAAACAGGATCAAATCCATAAGACTTCCGAATCATTCTGTTCTAAAAAAATCCTTCACCGGGGAAACAAGTCCTTCACTGCTCTTTGGTCCTTTTACCTCCCTCATCTTAAGGATGTCCATCTGAGTGGTAAATCTGCGTGTCTTGGAGGAGAGAAGGAGGAAAGTTAACCCCAGTCTAGGAAAAGAGCCAACTGGGAAGGGGAGAAAAGAGGGCAGACTCGGACCACGTTGTCCACATGGGCAGTGGCCCTGGGACTGGACATGAGGCCTGGCCCCCTCGGTCTGGGTTTTGCTTCTTGTGGAGTGATGGATGTCTTCAAGAGTTGGATTCACTCCTGAACCCAAGAGGGCACAACATGGACTCTAGGTTTTAGGGTCCATTTCTCTATGAAAATAAACTGAAGGAAGACTACATCCTGACAACCATAAATGAGATCAATCTATCTTTAGATGGCATTGGAATACTGCTGATTTAAAAACAAATAACAATAACAAAACACTCTCGTGAAAGAAAAGGATGGGTTAGAAAGTATAATGGCCGTCACAAGAGTTTAAAATTCTATGGAAAGTCTATTAATATAACAAGTCTCAGATGTCCTCTGTTATCTTCAGTTAATGCCTGTTGAACACCTCAGTTACTTTGCTTTGTGGAAAAGAATAGGCAAGGCAAACAACCTTTTCCCCCCATCCTTTTCTGAGATTTGTTTTTGGAATCTTTGTAAACAAGCCAGCTAGCTCCTTTTACGGTGGAAAACGGAAAGAAGGAAGTTACCTGCTCATAGTCAAACAATGAGTCATAGCCTAAAACCCAGAAAGGCCACCTCCCCGTCTTGCACTCCTACTGTTTCTACCCAGCTATTCCAGCTATTTGCTGTCCCTTCATAGAAACCCTCAGTTCTCACTTCCACATCACTGGAAAAAATGGGAATCAAGAGTACCCAGGGGTCTGTCATCCTCTAAGAGGGCCTGTTGGTATACAATACCAGAAAATGCCATTTGATCAGTTGACAATCCGTGGATCTGTTCAGCATGTGTCCCCTCTTAGGCAATCGGGCGCCCCGGGCTGCCAGGATCTTCTTTAGAACCTCATCTGGAAGCGTCACCGCATCTCCCAGTGCCCAAGCACCTACCCAGCTCCGGAGGGGCTGACGAGCCCAGTGATCTGGAAGAGCTGGAGAAGTTTGCCAAGACCTTCAAGCAGAGACGCATTAAGCTGGGCTTCACACAGGTCTGGTTTGTGGGGAGCCGGAAGGGATTGGGTTGAGTGAGTGGAGATTGGGCTTCCTGAGTGGACGTTTCAGGAGCAACCCGAGGTTCGATGTATTTGGGGCAAGCCCATTGTGTCCCTTTGGTCCCAGAGAACAGGGCACGGTTGTCATGGGTAAGGAAAGTGAAGACATTGCTGGGGGACAGAGGAGGAATGAGAGCCAGGCAAGGGGTTAGGCACATGGGCACGGCCCCCTCGGAGTCCGGGGAGGGAAATGAACCAAATTCCCCCCTCTGAGAGGGAAAACACCTGGAAAGGAGCCAAGGTGACGGGCGGGTGCTTGGAGGTTCTCCGCGTGCGTGACGGGCGCTAGGATGGGGGACAAAGAAGAGAAGGAGCCTGTCTCTTCAGCTCCTCCCTCTCGATCCCCACGTGCAGGGAGACGTGGGGCTGGCGATGGGAAAGCTGTACGGCAACGACTTCAGCCAGACCACCATCTCGCGATTCGAGGCCCTCAATCTGAGCTTCAAGAACATGTGCAAGCTCAAGCCGCTGCTGGAGAAGTGGCTGCACGACGCAGGTAGGCGGGGGACCCAGGGGCGGAGGGTGCCCTAGACGGTTCTGCAGGGAATGGGCTAGTGACTGCTGTGGGGGGGCTTGAGGCAGTCGCTGTGGAAGACCCCTTCTCCTCCTGCGTCTGGAACCATCTGAGAAATAAGACACGGGAGACAGGCAAATGGAGATGAGATGTTGGCTTCATTCCTGAGAAGGCCCTTTGGAGGACACGGCGTTAGGTCTGCGGCCGTGAAGACTTGGCCCCGTTCTTTTCTCCACCAGAGACCCACCTGGTCTAGACCTTAGGGCAGCTCCCCAGAGCGAACACACTTACCCACCTTGCTCTCTGGACTGGGTCTAGGTTGGGAAGATAGGGAAGTGGGTCCTCTAGGTTCTCGTGGGGGAGGGGGGAGGCCGTAGACACAACACACGCCCTTTATCCGGCTAATCTTGAGTAGGTCTTCAGAGGACAGGGAGTTACCGTGAGCTAGACTAATGGGGAGAGCTTACAGCAGGAGTGGGGTTGGCAGGATTCGGTCCGCAGGGTCCCTGGGAGGCATTCCAGGACGTCAAGGGTGTAAGCCAAGGGCAAAGTGTTTGGATGGGAGAGTTTAGTGTCAGGGAGCAGTGTGGGACAGGGGTTCCCATGGCACTATCCATACCCTGGGCCAGAGCGTTCTCTGTTGTAGGAGGCTGTCCTACGCACTATAGGTACTTAGCATCTTTGGTCTCTACCCACTAGACGCCAGCAGCACCTGTCTCCCACTGAGACAGGCAAAAATGTCTCCCGAGACTGCCGATGTCCCCTGGGGGTGGGGGTGGTACAAAATGGCCCCTGACTGAGAACCACTGGTGTGAGCAGAGAGAGAAGGAACACAGCCTGTGGCGGGCAGGGCTCTAGTCAGTAGATACACGTGGACGAGTGGTTTCTGTGGAGAGGAAGGAAAGGGGGAATAGGCAGCCAAGGGGGTTACCCCCTCAGAAGTCCCTCCATTTGGAACATGGGGAGGGGCAAGGAAGCTTCCCCCAACATGTTGTCCCTTAGGCAGCTCTTCCCAGGGCACCGAAGTGAGACAGATAACCAGAGGGGCTGAGGATTTTGGGGAAGAGATCTTATAGGTCATTTCTCGTGTGACCCCCTCCCTGACGCCTGAATCCTTCCTGAGGGGTATCCGTGCCCATCGGTCCTACAGCCTTGGCTCCAGCACTTAAACACTGGAAAGAAAGTGACTTCAACACCGACATACTGCCGAGTGCCATTGCTTTTAGCTCAAAACACCATTTGCCATTTTACTCAATATGCACATCCAGGCATCCTTGGGGAAAAGACAGACTCATGAGCGTACCTTGTGGGAGCTCTGCCCGCACCCACTCACACCTACCCATGCCGCCGAGGGCCGAGTGTCCCTGAACCATGACCGCAAACACTGGAGGCACTGGCGTGGGAGTCCCGGAGGACCTTTGCCCAGAGCCATGAGGAGGAGCAGGACGCTGGGCCTGTTCCGGTCCCCCTGCTGGGGGCGGGGGGGGGGGTTGATCCTGAAAGAGCCACTGCAGAGCTCACGGGGAAGCCGTGTTGGACCTCAAGGCCGTGGACGCGGAGCCCGCCCCGGCCAGTGCATCCTCTTCTCTGAGCTTTCTTTGCCTTCCCACCCCCCGACAGAAACGTCGCCGTCAGAGCCCTCGATGAACACCCCCAGCTCTTTCCCCACCCTCAGTGAAGTGTTCGGTAGGAAGAGGAAGAAGCGGACCAGCATCGAGACCAATATCCGCCTGACGCTGGAGAAGAGATTTCAAGATGTGAGCAGCTCCTCCGGGTGGGAGCGGGTGGGCTGCTGGCCACAGCTGGCTGAGCGGACGCACCCAGGCCCCCTGCGCACCACACCTGCCCTGGGAAAGGGTCAGCAAGCAAGCACACACACCCTGTGCAGGCCCCCATGTGCGCCAATGAGAGGGACCGCCAGGAACTTCTTCCCCCACTGACCCTTCTTGCCCTGACATTGTTGGACGGCCCATTGTCCCTCTCACTGGGAGACTCAAGGAAAGGGGTGTAGGGTCCCAGAAGAGGGTGGATCTCTGTATCCAGCTGAGGTGAAGGGAACAAAGCCAGAGCACTGTATGTACATTCTTTTTTTAAAGTATAGTTGATGTATCGTTGACATATATTATTATATCAGTCTCAGGTGTATGACAGGGATTTGACAGTTTTATACGTTACAAAGTGCTCATCGTGATAAGTGTAGTTACCATCTGAAATTCTTTACTTGCGATGCATTGATTTATATATTTTTAAAAGTACACATGTAGTAAACGCTCATTGTAAACAATTAGGAAAACCCAAGTAGAAAGAAAAAAATCAACCATCAAATGGCATCTACAAGTCTTTCCTTCTACTTCTTTCTTCCACATGTATTTGAATGCTTGTGATCATAGTGTACATACGTTTGTTTGAACTTGTAGCAAAAGCCTATTCCCGAGCCAGTATGTGGAAGCTAGTTATACCAGCTCCATGCCCCGTGGGAGCTGGGGAAGGGACGAGGGGAAAACAGCTGTGTCGAAACAGCTTCCAATCGGGATCCCTTAGGTACCAGCCTCTAGAGCCTCGATCCACACCACACAGGCCCCTAGAGGATGTGCCCTTAGCCTCATTTAACGTGGTGGGCCCGAGGCCTCCAAGACTGCTGCCCATTCTGGCAAACCCGCCAGGGCATCTGGCTCAAGGATTTGATGGCCGCTTCCTGCTGGCAGGATGACAAGAGCTGGCTTTTCCTGCTGAT
>NW_024424008.1:47699986-47749351 GCF_017311325.1 Ursus maritimus | reverse complement strand
GGTTTCTTGGAGCAGCATGAACAAGGGAGGGGGATGTAAGAAGGAGGGAAGGGGGCTGAGATCAAAGACTGTGTGGAGGGAGAGGTTGGAACAAGAGGATGCTTGCTCTCTCTCTCTATATATATTATATTATATTATATTATATTATATTATATTATATTATATTATATTATATTATATTATATTATATTATATTATATTATATTATATTATATTATCTATACTATATATATATTATATTATATTATATTATATTATATTATATTATATTATATTATATTTATTATATTATATATTATATTTATATCTCCACAGTCTCGATAGATCCACATGCTTTGGCTTTATCTTTTCCTATTTTGAGGTAGGACAGGAAGTAATAACACAAGAAAGGGATATCAGGTCACGAAGGGAACATGGGTTTCGGGATTCTGCCTGCCCCACACAACTCAGCAGTGGACCCCTCCTTTCAGAACTTCTGAAGGAAGAAGTGAGAGAAGAGAACCACATTTATGGATCCTCTATTCTGTGGCAGGCCCTGTGCTGGGCAGTTTACACACATTTTCTCATTTTAGCCTCACAACAGTCCTCTATAGTAGACATTAATATTCTCACTTCATAGATGTAAGGCTGAGGCTCAGAGAGGTTAAGAAAGCTTTCTAAGGATGCACAGTAACTGGTAAAGCCCGTATTCCATCCTCGGTCTGATTCTAAAGCTTTTGATCCATCTCTGGTTCAATCTTGTTTCCTTGGAACATCTGGTCCCCACCCCTGACTCTTGACCCTGTTCCCTTTTCCTCCTGACCACATTCTATCCCTTTGGTCCCTGTAGAACCCCAAACCCAGCTCAGAGGAGATCTCCATGATTGCAGAGCAGCTGTCCATGGAGAAGGAGGTGGTAAGAGTCTGGTTCTGCAACCGACGTCAGAAGGAGAAGAGAATCAACTGCCCTGTGGCCACACCCATCAAATCACCCATCTACAACTCCCGCCTGGTGAGTGGCTGGGAGCCAAGCTGCCACTAAGCGCTGGGGGGAGGGATAGGAATGGTGCCTGGAGACTCTTTGGTCTTCTCCATCCTGGGGAAGAAGGCATTCGGGAGTTGCGAGGGACATGCCATAAATAAATAAGCAAAAAGATGCCATATATAAAATCTACATAATATAAAGGAGAATAAAGAAGGGTAAGGGGATTGAAAGGAACGGTGGGGAGGTGCTTTTTAATAGAGAGGTCAGAGAGGACCTCCCTGGTCAGGTGACATTTGAGTGGAGCCCAAAGTGTTGAAAAGGAAAGAACTATCTAGAACAAAGAGTGTTCTAGGCAGAGGCACCAGCAAGTAAAAAGACCCCGCGTGCTTGAGGAAGAGAAGGAAGCCAGTGTAGCTGGGGCAGGGTGAGGAAGGAGGAGAGAATAGGAGGGAAAGTCAGAGGAGTAACACAGAGCAGACCACCCAAGCTCATGGAGGTCACTGAAAGGACCCTGGCTTTGAGTTTGCATGAAATAAGCCACTGGAAAGCTGTGAGTAGAAAAGTGTGAGGTGGCTGAGGTGGGCTGCCGTGTGGAGAACAATTTAGAAGCAGGACATGGGTGAAGGAGAACTACAATAACCAGCCTGAGTGTAGAGATAGCTTAGGTTAGGACGGGAGCCATGGGGGTGACAAGAAGTGGTTAGATTCTGAATACACTTCAACCATGGAGCCAGCAAGATGTGCTGACAGCTCAGATATGGAGCATGAGAAATGAGGCCAACGTGACTTCAAGGGTTTTGGGTGGAGCAACTGGTTGGAGGTCTTGCCACTTTTTTTTTTAAGATGATGAAGAATGCCAGAGGTGCAGGTATGAGGGAAAAGACTAAGAATTTGGAGTTGGTCAGATTAAGCTGGACATGCATCTAAGCATCCAAGAGGAAGTGTCAAGTAGACAGTTGTATCTATGATTCCGGAGGTCAGGGGCGAGGTCAGGGCAGGGAATAATTTGCAGTTCAGGCAGACTTGGAAGTTTGTGGAGTAGGAAGTATCTTCTCCATCCAGGGAGAGACGGTGCCTGGAGGGTAGAGGTGGGAAGGTTCTTCTTCATCCTTGGGGATGATATGGTTGGAAGGTTAAGGGAACTGAGGACAATGGCATTGTCCTCAAATCCTCCAGCACTCAAGGATGGGTGAAATTCAGCCTTGTCTGGGGTGAAACATGCCTGTCTCATAAAAACAACAACATTGTTCATTCTTTCACCAAACATTCCTTGACCATCTACCATATATTGATGTTTGTTCAGAGCTCTGGGGAGACACAAATAAATAACATCTCTCCCCTGTCCCAGAGGATCTCACCGCCTAACAGAGGAGACAGACAAATAAACAAATGATAAACAACATGATAATTTCTCGAGGAGAGCTTAGCCGTTGCAGCTAACGAGGCGTTGCAAGGTGGTGGTTAGAGAAGGCTTCCCCCAGGAGATAATTAATACCTGAGCTGATTCTAAAAGGACAAGGAGTGAAGACGCAAATAAGTGTGGGGTGGAGTTCTCATGGGGGCACGTATGAGAACAGTAGGATGGAGCAGGGAGAATGAATATATGACACGTTCCCAGAACTCTAGGTGGTTCCTTGCGGAGGGATGTTGAAAGACGAGGCTGGACAGACCAGCAAGGGCCAGACCGAGGCGACTATGCGCAATGCTAAGGAACTTGAAGCCTCAGAGGAGTCACTGAAGGAGTCCTGAAGGAGCAGGCCATTGGCACCATCAGATTTGCCTTTTCGAATGATCACTCTGACTACAGTACAAAGGGTGGTTTGAGAGACGCAAGACCGGTTGTAGGGAAACCAACTAGGATGGGTGTGCAGTTATCCAGGAGAGAAGTAATGAGAGCCGACGCAAAGCTAGTGGTTAAGAATGAGGGGATGAGACTCAAGAGACAATTAGAAGGTAGAATTATTAGGTCTTGGGTAACGAATCGGAAATCAGGTGAGGGCAAGGAGAACAATGAAGGAAAGGGAATCCTCTGGGCTGACTCTCGGCACTCAGGTTGGGCTGATGGGGCAGGTGGTACGCCATGGCGGAGCAAGCAAACACAAGGGCAAGAGCTGATTTGGGAGTAGGAAAAAGTGACAATTCCTGTTCTTTACATCCTTATGATGTACAGTGAAGCCTGCGGGACACCCAAGTGGGAATGTCCTCGGAAACCTGGAATTATGGGTCCAGAGGTCAAGAGAGAAGGCCAAGATAGAGACATGGGTCAGGGAGTCATAAACATAAGGTGGTGGCTGAAATCCTGGGGGAGGAGGAGCTCAGTTATGGAGTTTACACAGAGGAGCCAAGAGAAAAGTCTAGATCTTAACCCTAGGGAGCACCAGCATTCGAGGGACGGGTAAAGGTAGGGGATCAAGGGAGGACAGTAAAAAGGAGGAGCCTTCAGAGGCAGAAGAGGAGCCAGTGAAGACGTGAGGAGCCCTGCAGGAGTGCTCTGGGAGCCCAGAACACAGACCAAAGACACTCCAATCAGAATGGAGTCTGGGAGGGCTTGACCCCATGATTTGTTTGCAGAACAAATTAGAAGTTAGCGAGAACAGCATACCAGGCAGGGGGAACCATCTGCGAGAAGGCACAGAATTATAAAACAACATGCTACATTTGGGGAATCACAAGCATTTCCATCTGGCTGAAGTGAAGGCTTGGAGTTTAAGAGAGGTGGATGAGGGCTGGGTTATGATGGGCCACAGAGACTCAATTACCCCGCAAGCTCCAGGGAACCATTGCAAATTTGAAGTTGGAGGCAACATGATACTCATTCACGGTTCCTTTCTTAAATATTTACTGAGTTACCCATCAAATGTTTGGCATTGGGACATGGGGGTGTACGGGACGCTTAGGATCCCTGCTTTCAATCCAGCAGGGAAAGCAGACGTTGAATAAATGCTCTCTAGGTTGAAATCTCCAGAGGAGATACAGGAGGATTTAGAGGACCTAACCTAGGGCGGGGTGTCGGGGCTTCTCCGAGGAACGATGCTCAAACTGACAGCTGAAGCCTAAGTAGACAGTAATGGCAGTGGGGGTGCCCAGGAAGGAGAGTGTAGGGAAGAACATTCCAGGCAGAGAAAAGAGTGTACACGAAGGCCCTGAGGCTGGGCAGGGTGGAAAGAGGAAGCATAGCAGGCTGGAATGGGCTGGAACCCGGGGAGGGTGATGAGGAGGCTGGAGTGTTGGGCGGGGGCGAGGTTCTGTCGGGCGTGTTCAGGAAATGGAGCCGTGCCAGAAGAGCGTTGGCATCTTTAAACATGGGGCTTTGGGAGGTAGGTTCCTGCTTTGGTTCAACCCCAGCCCAGGACACCCACATGGAGAAAAGCAGTGGGAAGCAGAGAGGAGCCGGGAGGGAGCCTGATTCACTCTCATTGTTCAGGCAACACGTATTTACCAGCACCTACAAAGTTCAGGCACGGCAGTAGACCCCGTAGGAGAACTCCACAGGCATCATCCTGCCCTTGGGAAGCCGACAGCCTAGTTGGGGAGAAAGATGTTAAATAAGTAATGACATTCATGCTCATGATGTTATGAAGGAAGCAGAGAGAGAAGATGTTCTGACTCCATCTTCTCCTCAGGTCTCATTGGGACAGTCTCCTTGGGACGGGGACATAATTTTTTCTTTTTTTTTTTTAAAGATTTTATTTATTTATTTGAGAGAGAGAGCGAGAGTGAGAGAAAGAGCACGAGGTGGGAGGCGGGGAGAGGCAGAGTCCCGGACGAGCAGGGAGCCTGATGTGGGACTCGATCCCAGGACCCTGGGATTATGACCTGAGCCGAAGGCAGACATCTGATTAACTGAGCCACCCAGGCACCCCTAGGACATAGTTTCTTCTGCTCTGCTATGAAATGATCTCCAGGACATACAGTTAAGCCAAAAAAAAAAAAAAAAAAAAGAACACGAAATGGCACAAGCCACTATGGGCAGAATGCTACCGTTTATATAAACAATTAAAAAGGGGGAACCATATATACCAAGATATAGAAATATCTGCTTGCATATGCATAGCCTGCCTCCAGAAGGAAACAGAAGAAGCTGGTCACAGTGACTACATATATTATTTATTTTAAAACAACAACAAATTTCTTGGGTGTGCCAGTAGGGAGGGGAGGAGGAGAAGAGGGAGAGAGATGGTTGATAACATCTCCTACCACGCGGCCCCACACCTGCCTCCACCCTTCGTGGGCCCCCTGCCTACTGAGGAGGCTCATTGTAAACGGGCAGGTAACCGAAGACAGCAGAAATGCAGCTTTATTAATTGGGAAATGAGTACATGCTGCATCCTGTTGGGATGGGATGATCCAAACCAGGGAGGGGAGGAACATCAAATCCCAGCTCCCCGAGCAGAACTTCCTTCCAATGCCCTTTGAAAACACTGATCTGAGCTTGCCCCATTGGCGTGAGGATAAAGGGGAGGCGAGGTATGCAGACTTCAGCTCAAATGAAGAGGCGAACAGTCCAGAGACAGTTGATGGCTTCCTTCAGGGAGGAAGAGAACCAAACATTTAACAAGCCTGGCACTCTTTGCCAGGCATTGAGTTGGAAGCTTTATGGATGTTATCTTATTAAATCTTAATTAAAAGGAAATATAAGGGAGGTATTACCTCTGTCTCATGGATGAGAAAACCAGATCTCAGTGGGGTTAGGTCACTTGTCCAAAGTCACATGGAGCCTTATGGTGGAGCCAGGTTCTCACCCCCAGATCTGTTGGGCTCCCGGGCCCATTCTCTCTATTACATCTTGTTCTAGGTTGTGCTACGGTGGTAATCTGAAGGGGGAGAGTCCTGAAGGGTTTAAACTAAAACCTCTTAAGTCCCTTCCCAATCTCAGAGCTGATGATGCTGTGAGGTCTCCAGGGCCAAATGAAAAGCTTCAGAGTCCAAAGTTCAGCGCCTCCAGTTTTTTTCTGGGGAGTCAAGGGTCCTCTCCTACATCAGGCTGGGAAGCCTGGAACAGGGTTGTCAGAGCCGGGCTCTGCTGCCCTGAGCAAAGGGATCTTTTATTTAAAAAAAAAAAAAGAACAGGGGACTGGCAAACAGATAGCCAACCGACAGTGTCTGCCCCAGCAGGAGCCGAGAGGCGACCCTCGTCACCCCAGCACCCAGCACGGCCACTTAGTGTGGTGGTGCTGAAGAGCCTTGCTAGAGTCCACAGTAGGGAGGGCAGAGCCTGGTGTCGGCAGCAGGCAGCCGCTGCGGGAGCAGGCCAGAGCTGGAGCCGATGCTTCACGTGGCCCATTGGCCTTCTTGCGGAAGTGGGGGACGGAGTGTAGGTTTGGAATGAGGCAGTCATCAAGGAAGCTGAGCCCTGCTGTCTGCACTCTGGGGGCCCAGCACCCTGAGAGAAGCACTCAAGATTGGAGAAGGAAGCAGACACAGACATTTACAAGCTTCTGTTGCCTTTCAGGTCTCTCCCTCTGGATCTCTGGGCCCCCTCTCTGTCCCTCCTGTCCACAGCACTATGCCTGGAACAGGTGAGCTTTGCCATGGGATTTCGGAATAACTCCAGAAGTCCTTTCAACTGGCGGATGGCAGAGGTGAATGGTAACTGCTTAAGTCAGCATTCCTTAAATGTCTTTCGGAGGTACTGAAAATCTGTGCTAGGAGAAGAAGGGTTCCGCCATAGAGTACGTTTGGGAAATGCTGAAGAAGCCAAGTTGAAAGCAAGTGTTTGCTTTCTGTCTTAGTTGCCACACTTCTCAGCCCCAGAGTGCATTTAACATCCCTGAAGGCAGGGTTTTCCAAACCAGTTTCCTACACAACTCTATTTTTCAAAAAGTACTTAGAGCCTTTCAAAGAACCAGGAGGGTGACCATCTGTCTGGATATGCCCAGGGCAGTCCCAGTGTCTGTCTTTTGTCCTACATAATGATCGACAGCACTGCTTCCCCCTCCTCCAAGTAGCTTGGCTTGCTTGGCATTAAGGTATCTGTCACCTCACTCATGGAACACTGTTTGGGGAATCCAAAAATGAGAATCCAAATCTGTCATTTTAGAGAAGACAAAAATGCATTTCAGGGAAGTGAAACAAGGTGCCACAGGCCAGAGTTACTTAGTGAATGACCAGGGACTGAGACTTGGGTCTCCCCTCTCCCGGCTGTGCTCTTTCTAGAAGACCGTGTATCTTTTTTTGTGGAGATGGGCACACCAGAAAGGCTGTGCTCTCAGATTCTCTTTCCCTCCCCTATTCACTGTTCCCTCTCTGTCTCCTCCTCTCCTCCTTTCCGAGAATTCTTGTTCTTTGGCCCCTCCCGTCTCTTGGTCTGGGGCTGCATATGCCCAGCCCAGGGTGTGTCCTGGAGTAGGATGATTTTGGCATCTGTCCTTTTGCATTTGGCAAGTCTTGGACCGGCAGAACCAGCTATGCCACACTCCAGGGCCCTCGCTGAGAAGAGCATTTATGATGAGAGCCCCTCTGGGGCCGGGTGTTGATGCTAACGTGGCAGGAGGTGGGCAGGTGGGTGGGAGGCAGGGAGGAGTGGGAGTTCTCTGGGGAGACATGTCTGAGGGCCATGTCAGGAGGTCCTAGGACCCAGCAGCATTATTTTCCCCTTGTTTTTGCCTCTCTTCATCCTCAGTAACGTCATCCTGTTCCCCTGGGAACAACAGCAGGCCTTCGTCTCCCGGCTCAGGACTCCACGCCAACAGCCCCACTGCATCTCAAAATAACTCCAAAGCAGCAGTGAGCTCCTCCAGTTTTAACTCTTCAGGGTAAGGTGGAGGAGAGAGTACCACGACATTCCAGTAGGGTCAAGGGACGTGCAAGGAGTTGGGTCCATACCTCTGGAAAGAAAGCTTGTCACGGGGCTGGAAAGGGGAGTGGGGTGGCAGGAGTGGGGGGACAGAGTGGACAGCCAGGCTGGACCATATCCCTAGGGAGTGGGCTTTAAAGAGAAGCTTCGGCCAGTGAGCAGTCCTGGCAAGGAGCTGATGTCAACAAAGCCAAAATTTCCATCCCCACTGGGAGGGTGGAAATTTCCAAACACTCCTGTTAGAAAGGGCCGGGTCCTTCAGTGGGCTTAGGAGTGCTCCACTTCACGCCAGGAACCCCGTTCTCGGGGTGTTCTGATGTAAGCCGCAGCTGCCAGTGTGGCTGACAGAACGAGAGACGGAAGGATTGCTGCTCCCTATCCCACCTGTGACGCAGTGAGGGCAGCGGCCTCCAGGGCCCAAGAGTCTGCTCTAAAAACTATTCTCAGAGCAGGTGCTTTTAGAGATTCTTCCCTGATTCAGAACAAAGCAGAGACTTGAAAGTTAGGCAGTTACCTTGTGGGAAGAGATGAATCTACTTGTCCAAACCCAGGCCATCCAGCAAAGCTCTTATTGGCCCACAGTTGCACAGTCCAAAATATTGGGGCTCCCCAAGCACTCCCACCAAAAAAAGAGAAAAAAACCATATAATGTACATTTTTTAAAAATGCTTTAAGACAGAATTCACATACCGTAAAATTTACCATCTAAAGCGTACAATGCCGTGGGTTTTAGTGTATTCACAATTTCGCATCACCATCCCCATAATCCAATTCCAGAACGTTTTCATCACCCCCAGAAAGAAAGCCCATACCCGGTAGCAGTTTGCTGCCCATTCGCCTCTTCCCTCATCTCATCCCATTAGCAGCTTTGGGATTGACTTGCTTTTTCTTCCTTCCAGATCTTGGTACCGATGGAATCATCCCACCTACCTCCACTGAGACCAAAAAGTTTCTCCAAATCCACCTGGCCCCGTATGCCCCCCTGGAAGGAAGGGAATCATGCCCTCTCCGTACGGACAGATTACTGTCAGAGAGTGGAAGAGAATCCCCACTGTCAACCCAAACTCTTGCTTCTTCAGGAGTGAGGGCCTGCCGAGATCCAAACTGTGACTAAATCATGTGCAGGCTCCCACTGCTCTTGAAACACATCCCCGACCCCCCCTCCCCAGGTGTTCAGCATTTTCACCTTCTTTCCCTGTGCTCCAATCCTCTAGCTCTCAATACTTCCCACGGCTTCCCTGGGGCAGTAGTCTTTCCGACAAAGGAGTCCTTGCCGTTATTTTCCAACTCATCCGTGGGTTTCTGGGGACAGCAGTTTGCCTGGTGTGCCGAACAAGGAGAGATCATAGTTTTGACTCTGAACTTGGCCACAATCTCTGAACCGATCTCTAAAATCCGTGAGGAGATTGGAATCTGATGTCTCACCAAAGCCTGGATGCTCTCTCTGTTGAGCAAACTTTTCTGACTGAATCTTCATTTCATCCCACGTTCTCTGTAGCCCCGCGCCCTTTTCTAGAACCAAATCCACTCATGATTGCCTTCTCCAGGTTGCCTCCTCTCTACAGAAGGCTGAGCCACCCTCAGTCCCCTGGGCACATTTCTCTGCCCACAGGTGCTCTTCTGCGTGCTACACCTGCCCCAGAGTTCAGGAGTGTTTATTCCGTCTCTCCTTCCTTGTCTGGTCCACTGTCCCTTCCCCTGGCTGCAGGAGAAAGAACACAAAAGCAAATATGTAACAATCATGTTGGCAAAATACCTGTATATAGCCCCTTCCTGTTTTTGCAGCTACGTTCTCTCCTTAATATGGAATTTTCCAGCAAAATGTTTAACTCAGGTGTGAATTTTGAAGATATCTCTGTAATATTTTATCTCCTTTTTAAAAAAAGAAAAAGAAAGGAAAAAAATGCCAAAGTGTGAAATACTGGGCTAGCTTCCACGAGAGAGTTCCCACATGGTCTGGGAATCTTTGTTGACTTCTCGGGGACATTATCTCTAGTCTCCTTCTTTGTGGGCCAGTGTGTAGAGATGTAACATGAAGCCATTCCAGAAATGGTAAACTTCTCAAAAAAAAAAAAAAAAAAAGACTGTATATCCAAGAAAATGTTGAGATTCAAAGGAATCTCTCTGTTCCTAAATAAATTTGTATAGTTATGATATAATGACTCCGCTATTGATAAGAAAGAAGAGGTCTAGATTATTGTTCTGTGTCTTTTGCTGGGGCGGGGGGATAGGAGTGCATATAGTGAAATGGGATGGGGGGGGCACCTGGCTGGCTCAGTCAGTGGAGCATGCAACTGTTGATCTCGGGGATGCGAGTTCGAGCCCCACATTGGGCACAGAGATTACTTTTAAAAATGGGATGGGGAAAATGTTTCAAATTGGTGCATTCAGTCTGTTACTCCCCAGACTGAGGCTAAAGAGGACATATATTAATACAGGGCTTGGAAGAGTTCAGAGTTCTTAATCTTTTTGACAGAGCTACCTTGAGGGCAGAGTAGCGACAGACTAGTTGAAAGTGGGAGGATTCTTAAGTGGGAGGACGGTAAATGTTTAAGACCAAGTTATTCAGATGCCAGAGCTAGAGGCAGAGGCTGAAAAGCTCATATTGTAGATATCCTGAAGGTCGATTATTAAATATTCACAATGGGAAGCAGCAGATACGTAAAGCAAAGCATAATCCAATAATCAAATATATTTGGCTTTGGAATGCACTGTGACTTTTGCTGAGGGGCGTGAGGGACAAGGAAGCTCTCCCGGTGGTTTTTCTTAGGTTAATAAAAATTTAAACAGCTACCGTTCCTAAAGGAAACACTGACCTGTGGGAAAGGGAGGCCCTCCGAAAATGTAATGGCATATGGGGAAAAACTGAAATTGGGACGAAACATTTGCTGTAAACAATATCCAAGTGGGAAATCTATTTGTAAATAATTAAGATTTAACTATTTCTGATGTTCGAATGGGCCTTATATTTGGACTGAAATTTCATGTCACGAAGCTGGAGAAGAAAGCCTATTGGTACTGGCTACTGTCTCAAGAAAAAATCCAGTTGGAAGGAGCTAGGTATGCAGCAAAGAGACGGCAAAGAGGAGCCTTTGGGACTCATTTAAGTATAAAAAGGGATAACTCTGTGACCCAGGAGCCCAATGGTACTTACCTGCCCGTGCACACTGTCCACAAGGCTGGTGTTCTTTTCTTTTCTTTTCTTTTCTTTTCTTTTCTTTTCTTTTCTTTTCTTTTCTTTTCTTTTCTTTCTTTCTTTCTTTCTTTCTTTCTTTCTTTCTTTCTTTCTTTTTTTTTCATCCCTGGATGGGCACGAACCACATGCTGGTTTTCATTCATTCCATCTTTTAAAAAACAACTTCATTTTTTTTTTAGAGCAGTTATACACCAAAATTGAGAGGAAGGTACAGAGATTTCCCATACACCCCTGTCCCCTCACGTGCACAGCTTCCCCCACCATCAGCATCACTCACCAGAAAGTACTTTGTTGTTTTGTTTTGTTTTGTTTTTTTAACCAAGGAAGAACTGACATTGACACACAATGATCGCGCAGAGCTCACAGATCATCTTAGAGCTCACTCCTGGTGTTGCACGTGTTGCAGGCTTGGACAAAAATGTAATGACCTGTACCCATCATTATAACGTACGGGGTCTTCTCACTCCTCTGATTGTCTGTGCTGCGCCCGTTCATCTCTCTCCCCTCTACACCCTGCAACCCCTGATCTTTTTACCGTCTCTAATAGCTTTGCATTTTCCAGAATGTCCTATAGTTAGAATCATAGTACATAGCCTTTCCAGATTGGCTTCTTTCACTAAGTAATGTGCATTTAAAATTCCTCCATGTCTTCATGGCTTGATAGCTCATTTCCTTTTAGCACTGAATAAATAATATTTTATTGTCTGGATACACCACAGTTTACTTATCCATTCATCTACCGAAGGACATCTTGGTTGCTTCCAAGTTTTAGCAATTATGATGAAAGCTGCCATAAACATCTGCGTGTGGGATTTTGATGTGGACAGAAGTTTTTCAATTCCTTTGGGTAAATACCGAGGAGCGTAATTGCTGGATTGTATGGTAAGAGTGTATTTTGTTTTGTAAGAAACCTCCAAACTGTGTCCCTACGGAATGTGGCTGCACCCTTTTGCAAACAGTGTATGAGTCCTGTGCTCCACCTGCTCGCCAGCATTTGACGTTGCCACGTGTTCTCGACTTGGTCATTCTAATACGTGTGTAGTAGTTATCTCAGTTGTTTTCATTGCATTTTCCTGATGACAAATGATGTATAGCATCTTTTCATGTGCTTATTTGCCATCCATATGTCTTCTTTGGTGAGGTGTCTGTTCGGGTCATTGGCCCCCTTTTTAATCAGGTTATTTATTTTCTTATTGTTGCATGTTAAGAGTACTTTGTCTATTTGGGGTAACAGTCCTTTATCGGATGTGTCTTTTGTAAATATTTTATTCCGGTCCAGGGCTTGTCATCTAATTCTCTTGATATTTGTCTTCTGCAGAGCAGACTTTTTTTTTTTTAAGATTCTATTACTTATTTGACAGAGAGAGAGACAGCGAGAGAGAGA
This sequence comes from Ursus maritimus, assembly GCF_017311325.1. NCBI lineage: Eukaryota > Metazoa > Chordata > Mammalia > Carnivora > Ursidae > Ursus > Ursus maritimus. The sequence goes on along the minus strand of NW_024424008.1, from coordinate 47,737,011 downwards.
ACACAAGCAGGGGGAGTGAGAGAGGGAGAAGAAGGCTTCCTGCTGAGCGGGGAGACCGATGCGGGGCTCGATCCCAGGACCCTGGAATCATGAAGGCAGACGCTTAACGACTGAGCCACCCAGGCGCCCTGAGAGCAGATGTTTTTAATTTTAACGAAGTCCAGCTTATCCATTACTTCTGCCATGGGTTGTATGTTTGTTGTTGTATCTAAAAAGGCACTACCATACCCAGGGTCATCGAGGTCTTCTCCATCTAGGTGCGCTCTTCCTGAAATGTTATCATTTTGCGTTTTACCTGTAGGTCTATGATCCATTTTGAGTTTGTTTTTGTGAAGGGTGTCGGGTCTGTGTCCAGGTGCATTTTTGCATGTGGATGTTTGGTTGTTCCAACATCATGTGTTGAAGACACCATCTGTTATCTGCTGTGTTGCCTTCGCTCCTTTGTCAGAGATCAGTGGACTCTATGTATGAGGGTCGATTCCTGGGCTATCTGACCATGGTTTTTATGAAAGAAACGCAGAATTGTAGACTCATTGCTCAGCCTCCAGTAGCTTCCATTGTCCATCGTCTTGGACAACAGTTTAACAGAGTCAAACCTGGAAGCAGGCACTGATTCACCTTTCATGTCTGCATGATTCTATAAAATTTCAGTGAAGTTAACCAAAGCTTGGTTAGCTTCTTCAGCAGCTAATTAGGCACAAGAGAATCTGGGCAAAAACCAGTCACTGTCCAGGCAGAAAGAAAGAGAAGAATTGCTCCTGCTATTTTTCAAATGTTCGTACTTCAATTTTTAGTTGACTCAAGACCGGTGGGCCCAGCTGTGGGCTCCTAATACTAAGGACTTTCGGTGAAACTCAGAGAATGAGCGTAGTTCCAGGACTCAAGGTAGGAATCCTGCCCTGAGCCCCCAGGTTTCAGGTTCAGTGCCCTCCTTCCTGTGTACTCTGCAGGTACCTGTTCTATCTTACGCACTGCATTTGCTGAGTCCTCTGCTTCTGCTCCTTCTAGACGGGGGGAAGCTCCTTATAGCTGAGGCTCTTTTCCTCTATGTCCCCATGATTAACACTGTGCCTAGTACTGGGGCGCCTGGGTGGCTCAGTCAGTTAAGCGTCTGCCTTCGGCTCAGGTCATGATCTCGGGGTCCTGGGATCGAGCTCTGTGTCGGGCTCCCTGCTCAGCGGGAAGCCTGCTTCTCCGTCTTCCTCTGTCCCTCCGCCTGCTCCTGCTCTCTAATTAATAAATAAAATCTTAAAAAACACTGTTAATTAATAAATAAAATCTTAAAAAACAACAACAACACTGTGCCTAGTACATAAAAGGCAATTAAGATTTTTGAAAATTAATTTCCCTTTTTACCTCTGAACAACTTCTAGTGCCCTGCACAGAGGCCAGGAGCTGTGAATACCTAATGATACAGTACGCATCTGTATGGGATTCTAGTCCAGTGCAGGAAGCTGATCTTGGCGGTTGAGAGCATGACGTCCAGAGCCATACGGCCTGGGTTCATGCTCAAATCTGCCTCCTACTAATCAAGTCTCCTTGAGCAAGTTCCGCAACTGCTCTGTGCCTTAGTTTCTCACCTATAAAATGGGGATAACAATAGTACCCATCTCACAGACCTGTGAGAATTAAATGTTAATAATATATGTAAAGTGCTTGGAACAATGCCTGGTACAGTAAGTGTTGTCTGTTATTATTGTGATTATGATCACAATTATTGTCATTATTATTCTAATAAATTGGTGGAGAGGTTCCTATCTCCTGCTCTCCCTTATAGCCCAGAACTTCTGTGGGGGGGATGCCACTGTTGACAAATATCTGATTTGGTAGAACAAGGGTCATGGCCAAACATATATAAATTAGTAAATTTAATCCAAGGTAATGAAACTTGAACCTGGACTATCAATCACCCTAGGATAAAGGCCCAATAAAGGCTCCAATAGAAGAACTGGCACTTTCCCTTATTCCCCCAGCTTTTAGACCCCTGAAGCCTTTTCGTACTCTGTTCTTCCCTGGAAAATGGTGGCAGCAAGAAAGTAGTTCCAAATTCAGATACTAGAAGAAGAAGAAAATACTACAATAATTACAAGCAAATGGGGAAAGTTGATATTTGCATACTATCCATTTAGTGAAATGGATCCTTCCCTGTTCTCTTTCTTCAGGCTCTCATTACTTCTAATCTGGTCCGTTCCAACCCACTTGCAGCAGGTTGCTTCTCCAGTTCATCTCACAATGACTTCAGCTGGGTGCATAGCAGTGATTCTCAACTTTGGTGACACATTGGAATTCTGAGATTCTGTGTTTCTTTTTTTTTTTTTTTTAAGATTTTATTTATTTATTTGACAGAGAGAGACAGCCAGCGAGAGAGGGAACACAATAAAGGGGAGTGGGAGAGGAAGAAGCAGGCTCCCAGTGGAGGAGCCTGATGTGGGGCTTGATCCCAGGACACCGGGATCACGCCCTGAGCCAAAGGCAGACGCTTAACGACTGAGCCACCCAGGCGCCCCTGAGATTCTGTGTTTCTAACCAACTCTCGGGAGCTGCCGATTTTGCTGGGCTATGGACCACACTTTGAGTAACAAGGCCTTGGAGAACATGGTAACAGTATCCCCTTGCCCAATAACATCATAAGCTTTCTGTTATCCACATATTAAGATGCTTCAGCCTGGCATCTCAGGCTGACATTAGAGTCATGTAAAGTCCTCTGATAGCAGTAGTTCTTAAATGCGACTAGTATCTGAATGACTTTTAAAAGATACACATTTCTAGGCCCCACACTAAGCCTACTAAATCATACTTTTCAAGATACAGCCTACAAGGGTATTGGAAGACACGTCCTAAATGGTGTAGAAGATCAACAAGGTTTAGGAGCCCCAATATGCTTCCAGTACACTTTTCCAGGCTCATTTCCCAGTCATCCAACCAGCGAACATCCATCACACCTGTCTCCTACCAGGTATTAGAAAAACAAAGATGAAGACAGTTTGATCCTTACTCAGGAGAGATTGGCAAGATAAATGCCCAAACTAGATTATTAACTACTCCCCAGCCGCAGTGTAAAGGCTCACACTTCTACTTAACAACTTCTCTTTTTAAGACTGTTTGGGCTCCTCAGCCTCCCATTATCACCCATCCTAATAAACCAGTCCAGATGCCCTCTTTACCCCCTTTGAGCCTCCATACTTGTTTGGTCATCTCTTCCAACTGACTTCCCTTGGTATTAAAATAGATCTCAAAGAGGAGAAAGGATTTACCCAAAGTGTCACCAACCACAATAATTAACACTTATACAGTGACTTCCTTGGGCCCATTGTTCTAAGCAGTTTACACAGGTAAAGCGTGCAAAATGCTTACTATAGCCTTAGAAGATGGCTATTATTACTATCCCCGTTCTGTGTTGGACAAAATGGAGGCACAGAGAAGTTAAGTAAGTTGCCCAAAGACACAGAGTCAGTAACCAAGCCGGGTTTATTTTTAAGCCTTATATTCTACCGCCAAGTGGGTGACAGGGCTGTCACGAAAAGAACTAACATCTAATTCCCAGGCCCAAGCACTTCCCTAGCAAATCAGTGATTTGCGTGCTTGTTTCACAACTGAGACTCAAGCGTGAGGACAGCGATGAGGTCTTACAACTCCCACGGTGCCTAGTAGGGGTGCGAGCCCTCAGTTACCAGATCGGCTGTCCCAAACTGGGGGTGGGGGCGGGGGACGGGATGGATAATTATTCAAACAGACAAACAAACAACAATCACGCAAACAAGGGCAGCAGCCTGCGGGTCTCACGTGACCACTAGGTCACACACCGCTACCCGCCTCCCCCCACCCTCCCCCCCAAGCCCGGAGCGCTGGAGGAGGACCCTCCCGCTCCCTTTAGGGACCTCCCTCGTCCAGCTCGGGTCCTGCGCTCCGTCCTCCCAGCCACAAGGTGCCCCCAGACCCCCGGCTCCTCTTCCGCCGCCGTCAGAGCATCGTCCTGTCTCCCTCTCTCCGCCGCTTCCTGCTCCGGGGATCCGCGCTCTGAGCTCTGGGGCCGAAGCGCCCGAGGCTTCCCGGGGCGCTCGGCCAGGTAATAGCGCGGCGCGGCCGGCCGGCCTCGGGCTGGCCTCGGAACCAGGGCTGCCCAGTCCGCCCGGCCCACCGGTGGGGAAGGAGGCGGGTAGAAGGCCCCGCCTGGCCGCCGAGGAGGGGCTGGGGGGAGGGTCTCCTCCTGCCTTGGGGGCTCGGGCAGGGAGGTCCGCACAGAGGCGCGGCGCAGGTGCGCGCGAGCCGGGCGTGGCCCGCGGTCCGGGGGCCGGTCGCAGGGAGAGTCGCTCGCGGTGCCTGCGGGGCGCCCGGCTTGCGGCTCGGCCCAGCCACGCCTGCTCCGCGGCCGCGAGCCAGGTGGGCCCGCCCAGCGCTCCTCCTCCCGAATCTGGCCCTGGAACGGGAGGAGCGAGGACGGGAGCCTTGGAATTCTGAGCCGCGGGATCGGCCACCCCAATACCCTTCCGTTCTTTTACCCAAGAGTAAAAAAAACAAAAACGAAATCCAGAGATGGAGTGACTTTCCCAAGGTCACAGACTTGTATCTGCCCCTTACAAACGTCTATTCTTTTATTTAAGTGTTTGTAAATAGACTACTGTTTCCTCTGTTCTGCCAGGGAATTAGGATTCAGGGAAGAGGACTCTAAAAATACTAATCAGCAGATCCAAATGAGCTGATCCGTATTACTGGCCGGTGACCCTGGCATTTACAAGGAAATAAGCGAGGACGGTTCTTTTCACTCTGGGTACTTGGTATTTCTGGTCCTTGCTCTGAAAATTGGCCTAGATGCTTTACAAAATTTATCTCAGAACTCCGTGTCAGAACTGGGCCGGATTAGAGTTTTCAATCCTCTTTTCTTCTCTCTTTGTTTTTTCTTTTCTTTTTTTTTTTTTTAACGGACGCTCAAGAGGTGAAAGTGATTTGCCCACACTTTTATGCCTACTTAGGGGCACAGACGGAGTTGGAACTCAGGACTGTGGTTGACAGCTACCGTTTTCTTGAATAGAAACCAGATTTCAGATGAACGCTGTACAGAACTTGACCTTCATAAAGCTCTCTCTGGATAGCATTCTTGGGAGTGGTTTGTGTATTGAAGTGTTGGTCCGCGGATACTATTTCACTTGTCAGAATAGGGTTAAGCAGTAAGGGTAGCCATGCAGAAAATTCCTGCTGAGATGAGACAGATATCTGAAATGTTTTTGACTTTTTTATCTGCACTTTCAATAGAGCAGCTAACGAGTATTAAGAACAACATCTTGGTTGCTTTAAGATTTTAGTCCTGTATGGCTAAATTGACTCAGTTACAGTCATTCTCGGCTTGATATATTTGTCATCAGTAAAAATTTCAAAGTGTAGCTTTCTTAATTGGATGTTTAACTGAGTACCTGCCTCAAGGATATTTTTAATATCTCAACAAAAATTTCCCACTTACACCTTCTGCTTCCCCCTTAGTCAGTCTTTGAGTTGGATTTCAGAACTGAACAGAACTAGGATTTTTCCCCGCTTCCGAAATACCTAGACTCCGTTTAGTTCCCTATTCAGGTTTACCTCAAGTTTCGATTTTAACTGATAAACCTGTGACCCAAATCCAAACTTCAGCTGAGTTTCGTATCAGCTTCAAACCACATGAAACTGCTCTGGGTCATGTGACCTCTCGCAGAAGCCACAGGTGGCAGTTCTGTTTTTTTCTTGAGCGCTTCTTATTGGGATTTTTGTAGCGTGAACGCATTATCTAATACGTGTGTTGTATTACTCATGTTCATTGTCCAAGGTCAGTCATCCCTGGCAGGTTATTGTTGACATGTACTCACCATAACAACACGTTATATCGGGTCGTCTGCAACTCAGACTGCAGTTCCTGGTGTTCGGGTTAGAGCTTTGATTATCAGTTACCTTTAAGGAGCATGGAATCAGAATTAAAGGCATGCTTTAATGGAAGATTCCTAGCTGTGTAGATAAGGAAGAAGCGTTTCAGTGAAGGCCATGTTTTTGTACTATCCTAGAGGAGAAATGAAGATGATAACGCCAGTGGATCCAATGCCGTTTTCTTAGGGTGCACCCTTTGTTTTTCTGGTTTTGGTCTTTTCATCATAGGATGGCATTAGCTCTGTGTCTGCAGGTGCTATGCAGCCTGGGGGGCTGGCTCTCACTCTACGTTTCTTTCTGCCGCCTGAATAAGCACCGAAGCTATGAGTGGAGCTGCCGGCTGGTGACGCTCACCCATGGAATCCTCTCCATAGGCCTCTCGGCTTATATTGGCTTCATTGATGGCCCCTGGCCTTTTACCCACCCAGGTAGGTGGGAGACATTAGAGGATTTTCCCTAAGGGGTTTATAATTTGGGGGGGTAGTCTTGGAAGGATGGGACATTTTCGCAGAATTCATACAATATTGGAAAATACCGAAGAATAATTACCATTATAATTTGTATTGGGCATCTTCGTTTTGAACTCTGATGCTGCATATGTCCCTACTTCTCTGCTTTTCGTAACTCTCTTCTTGTAAAACAAATTTTAAATGCTAGTTACATTGCAATCCACCAAAATATACAACACATAAAGCGAATGTCAACACCTTCCACCACCACCTCCAAACAGACACAAACGGACTGTATCACACATGCTTTTTGGTAACCTGCAATTTTCCCTTGATTGTATATTCAAAGGACATCTGTGTACGCAGATTTCTTTTATCCTTAATTGTGATGTAATATTGTGTCGTATGCATATACTATCATTAATTTAACGGATATCTCATTATTTGCAGCACCTGTATTGAGTTTCAAACTGCTAGATGTACAGGTATTACCTCCTTAGAATAGAAGAGGTTGTATCCCCTTGAGTTTGTTACGGGGCTGCCGTAACAAAATGCCACAGACTGGGAAGCATAAACAACAGAAACTGATGTTGTCACAATTCTGCAGGCTAGAAGTCCAAGATCAAGTTGTTGGCTGGTTTGGTTTCTTCTAAGGCTTCTCTCTTTTGCTTGCAGGTGGCTTCCTTCTTGCCGTGTCCTCACATGGTCTTCCCTTTGTGTCTGTGTCCTCACCTCCTTCTTTTATAAGGACACCAGCCATATTGGATAAGGACCCATCCTAACCGCACTGTAACTGAATGACCTCTTTAAAGGCCTTCTCTCCACATACCAGTCACACTCTGAAGAATTGAGGATTAGGGCTTCGACATAAGAAGTTTGGGGGTACAATTCAGGCCAGAAGTTCCCTAGGATATAATTTCTTTTTAATTCCTTAGATTCTTTTTTTTTTTTTTAATTTCCTTAAATTCCTATCATGAGCTTCTGAGGTTTTCCCAAAACTATCCAACTGATATGAAAGCAGCTATTAAGCTTTATGTCTTATATGAAGGTTTCAAATAGATTTGAACATGTCATGTCCTTGCACTCGATTTTCTTGGGCTGAGAAGACATTAACTTCTGGGGTTCTTTCCAAGGTCCACTTCCAAGAAGGGTAGGGCCACCAGTGTCTGGACAATTGAGCCCATTAAGCTAAGAAATTAATCCGACATCCAGGGCAGAATAACTAAAAGAGCCTGGAAACAGACTTTTAAAGCTGTCACATACATACATACATACATACATATAATTTAAAAAAAATAAAAAGAGAAAGAAAGAAACTAGGATTTTAATTGAAAGGACAAAACAGCTCAATTTTATGCTGCTCCACAGAGAGGACACTGAGATCATGGCTGGTGCTCAGATCACTCATTGAGATCTGGTTCATCAAAACAGCATTTCCTGGGCATGTGACATTATTGGGTTTGATAAAGACCAAGGTTTTAGATTTTAGTCTTTCTTGGTTGTCACTCAAATGTATGTGCCTGCCTTTGTTTTTGCTCGGTGATTGAAAGAAAGCTTGGGAAACATGGGACCCCGGTGCAAAGTAGCTCAATTCCCAGCCACTCAGTTTGCTTCTGTCTTGGTTTCTTTCAGGCTCACCCAATACTCCTCTCCAAGTGCACGTTCTGTGTCTCACCTTGGGCTATTTCATCTTCGACCTGGGCTGGTGCGTCTACTTCCAGTCTGAGGGGCCCCTGATGCTGGCCCACCACACACTGAGTATCCTGGGCATCATCATGGCCCTGGTGCTCGGAGAGTCAGGCACAGAGGTCAACGCGGTCCTCTTTGGAAGTGAGATTACCAACCCTTTGCTACAGATGCGCTGGTTTCTCCGTGAAACAGGCCACTACCACAGCTTCACTGGAGATGTGGTGGACTTCCTCTTTGTGGCCCTGTTTACTGGAGTGAGGATTGGTGTAGGCGCTCACCTCCTTTTCTGTGAAATGGTCTCCCCCAAGCCCAAGTGGTTTGTGAAGGTTGGGGGAGTAGCAATGTACGCTGTGTCTTGGTGTTTCATGTTTAGCATCTGGCGCTTTGCGTGGAGGAAAAGCATCAAGAAGTACCATGCCTGGAGAAGCAGGCGGAGCGAGGAGCGGCAGCTGAAGTCCAACGGCCATCTCAAAACACACTAGCCAAGGCTTTCTGCAGATGGTGGATTGGGTTTGGTCAGCCACGGGACCCAGGTTGGAGATACGGCTGTTACAGAACCCTGCTTCCAACGAACTTAGGTTTCAAAAAAGGGCTAAACCTTATCAGTTTGGTCAGTCTTCGAGGGGTGCCCATACCAGTATTAAAACATGAACGTCTACCGTGGCGCAGTTGTAGAAAAGCGAGACCACTCGGTGGTAGTTGTGAGTATGTCAGCACTGTGAGGTGAGCAATGCTGCGTTCCCTTTAGTTCCCGGTGTCCCTGGGTCCTCTTGTCTCTGGGATGCCCGATGGCTAGACAGCTCAGGAAGGAATTTGAGAATTCCTTTGAGAATTGACTCCTTGAACAAACCTGCTTAGTCCTGCTTTCCATGTAGCAATTTAAATTAAGTCACCCCATTTACCGTAAAGGGAGGAACTTTCGGGAAGATGCACGTCTGGCATTCTGAGCATCGGATCAGGGAACTGGATGTGCTTACACAAAGGGAAAGAGCTGAGAGGAGGATGGGTTGAAACTGGCCGTGGTGGTGGGTCACTTCTTGAGTCCCCCTATACCAACTGTTGACGGTCCCCAAGACGCCCCCGGGTTTGGTGCTTTGCTAAGGGGACTCACATGACTCAGAATGTAGTCAAGCTCCTAGCTGTGATTAATTACAGTGAAAGGGTACAAAGAGAGCAGCAAAGGGAAAAGGTGCCTGGGGCAGAGTCCAAGGGAAACCAGGCCCAAGCTTTCCAGAGTCCTCTCCCGCTGGGATCACCCAGAATGTGCTGACTGGCTCTAACAACAATTTGTGGCCATATTTGTAAAATGTCCAACAAGGAAGCTCATTAGATGCGCAGTGCCCATGTTTTTTTTTATTGGGGGGTGGTCATGTAGGCAGTCATTGCCTGGCTTGTAGAACAATTCCTGACTCCCAGCAGGAAAGTAGGTGTTCAGCATGACCCATATTGTTAGCACAAACAGTTTAGGCATGGTGAGCCATTCTCAGCAGTTAGTGGAGGGAGCGCTCCTGAAATCTAAGTTCCCAGATGCCAGCCAAGGGCCAACCTTGCAAGTTGGCCTTTCCAAGGACAGGAGTTCAGGCCTGCCCTGTTAACTCTTTTCTGCACAAAAACTAGAGAGCTAGGGCTTTGGATGAGAGATGAATGAGGTGTGGGTAGATTTACCGAGTCCTGTTGTTTCCCCTACTGGGAAAACTATGCCAATTCTCAAGGCTTTTGTGCATTAATCTCCCCGGCATGAGAGGCTGTGAGTGAATTCCATAGGGATTTACCATGTGGATTCCACTGTGCTTGAGATGGCAGTTCAAGTTTCTGCTCTGCTGTACATACATACTGCAAACCAGAACCAAAGACAAGTGTACTGGCCACAGGGAGATGAGGCTAATTTTTTTTTTTTAATTTCATATACATTCCCTTTAGCCCTCTTAACGACCTTTTCCTTTCTCTGAAAAAGATGCCCCTCTCCGTAGATAAAATATTATGACAAGGCCAGTCTTGGAAGGAAACAAAATATTTCTTAGTGCAATAGTCTCTAATCTCACCCAGGAAAAGCGAGAATGTAAGCTTAGAACAAGAGGTTAGGAATCAAGACTTTCTGGGTTCTTTTGACTAATTTGGCTACTCACTTCCCAGATCACTTGTGTACTCTTGGTCTCGGTTTAAACCCTGTTGTGAATGAATGAAATACCCCAGTGTGTATTTCACAGCGATACTGTGGCATTTTATTAAGGGGTGTCTTTAATGTAGGACTTTTATGGGGGGGGAATGAAGTGTTGTTTATTTATTTATTTGCTGTTTATTTATTTATTTGATTATGGATTCTGTTGTTTAGACCACTGGTGATTGATCAGCTCAGTCAGTGAGCAATGTGAGGGGCCACTGAAGGCTAAGCCTAGGTCGGTAGGAAGTCTCCACCCATTCTACGGTCACTGGTAATGCCGACCTAATGAGTGATCTTGAAAATGGATGTCACTGGCTGGGCATGATGGGGCGTTGGAACCGCATAAAGTCATCGTTGCTCTGGCAAAAGCAGCTTTCAAGGCATGTTAACAGTGGGTCTTTTAAAATGACTGTCATCTGGTTAACGAGTTTTGCTGCACATGGAAATAATCTGACAGTAGCGTCTCCGGCTCTTTTCTTCTGTGATCAGATCCCCAGAACGCTGGTGAGCTTCTTTCCAACGAAACTGTGGTCAAAGTTGGATGCCGGGGAATGCTGATTTTAGCAAAAGCCTAGTAAAAAAGAGTGGCTTGGCGCAGGAGCTTAAAAAAAGAAAAAGCTGGCTCTCAAATTTTGGCACAGTGCAACCTGTTCCATACCAGACAAATGAATAGGCTTAATCTGGTACCAATTTTTTTTTTTTTTCTTTTTACTCCTCAGAAGTGAAGGGATTGCAGGCCTTGCTGTTTTAGGGGCAGTCTCATGGGAATGTACGTAGGTTTCTTTTGGATTTTGAATAATCTAAATAATAAGAGAAGAAAAATTGTTCATTTCAGCTTTTCTTGACGTTTTAACTAATAACTATGAAGGAACCTCCCTGAGAGAAAAATGGGACATGCAGGTGAGTCAGCAGTTAAGATGCTGAGTTCCTACATCACAGGTAAACGAAGGGCTAATTAACATGTGGTACGGTCAGACAAAAGGAAGTATTTTATTCACTTGCCTTTGGATTGCTATGTAATAATTCCTAATACTGCTCAAGAAAGATTTATATTTCAATGAGATTTGTACTAAATTTTATAAAAATAAACAACTTTTTATCAACCCAGAGTCTGCCTTTATATCTTTATTGTGGTTTTGCCAAGAAGTAAAAAAAAAAAAAAAAAAAGTCTTTTGGCTTGTAGAAATGTTGACCCATATTTATACTTATCTGTGAAATATGTTTTATCTGCTCTTACCATCAACCATTCCTAATAACTTTACTTTTGGGGGCAACAATCTACATACAGGAAAAAGATTGCCAAAGAGAGAGGAAGAACTAAATTTCTTTATTTTGCCACCTGTTTGGGCGGTTGCCTTGAATTTTTATTTATTTATTATAGTGGGAGGGTGGTAGGGGCAGAGGGAGAGGGAGAGAGAATCTCAAGTGGATTCTCTGCTGAGCATGGAGCCTGACAACGTGGGGCTTAATCCCACAACCCTGAGATCATGACCTGAGCCCAAAACCAAGAGTTGGAGGCTCAACCGACTGACAAGCACCCCTGGGCACTGCCTTGAATGATGATGTTGAATGGGCTCCCTGAGGACAAGGACCCTCAGCTCTCTTCAGAACTATGTTTAGAATGCCTAGAACAGTGTTAGACACATAGTAGGTGCTCAATAAACATTGAAAAACTGGGTGAGGATGTGGTTTAGAATAACTACCCTGCCCCCCACCTGGGGGGGGGACCTCAATGAGCATGTGCCATGGATTGTGTCACCAGTGTCATTTTTAAGGTAAGGGACTAATGACCGCGGGCACTGTGTTCTACCTAGATTGGTGTGACTCTTTTGAAGGCTTTCTATCGGTAGAGCCTTAAGAACAGTCTAGAGCTACCAACAGCTCTAAAGAGGCTTTCAGGGATGTTTTTACCATTAGAGCTTTGTGGGTGAACATAGAGATTTTCACCATTGAAAAAAATAGTTCTGGAATGAATAACCACTGGCTTAATTAAATCCTTTACTTACCATCTTCTGAAGCTTTCCCACAGCAAATTCCTTCTTTGCTCACAGCTAGAACTTTGGGTCTGTTTAAGTTTGGAAAGATCTTGAAAGCAGCCTGCCAAGAGGTTTTGTATGCAAGGAAGAGAAGGTGAATTAGGAAACTTTCCCAGTTTGTTTTATTCCTGAAGCTCAAGTAGTGAGGCATTCTTGAAGGGAAGAGAATTCATTTTTTAAAGGCATGATTTGATGAGTCATTGGGTCCAATTAATTTCATACCTACCCTGTAGATTATTAGACTCTGGAAAAAAAGTATGTTTAAGGAAGATATACGTCTGGGGATAAAGTTTGCATTTTGGTCGTTTTATATGGAGGGATGGAGCTCTTTCCAGTTAATACGCAAAAAAATACGCAATTTAATTTACAAAAAGAGTTCTCAGGGTAAAATTATGCTAGGGTACACCAGCAGGTGGCGATGTATCCTGGTCTGATCATTAGGAAAGTGGTTTGGAACGTTAATCTGCAGCTATTTTTTCCCAAAATAAACATTACAAAATTAGCTGGCTGTGCCCTGAACTTAAAAAAAAAAAAATCAAGCAATAAAGAGTCATCTTTGGCCTCTGTTTATCTTTTCCTTTTTTACCCCGTTCTAACGTCAGCCTTAGCTCATGCATCTATTCAGGGATAATGATCTTTTCATGAACTGTTGCAGGTTGACTTTTAGAAACAGCATTGTTAAGAGGTAATTGTTTCCCCTCTCCACATCCACTGTTTATTAAATTTGCTTTACTACTTGATTTCCACAAAAGGGCTGAGGACCCTCACCCACCGATACGGGTTTAAACTCATTAAGTCTGAAACAGGTAAAGGGGCAGCCACTTGAGACACTGGCAGGCAGAATTGAACTATATTGTATGTGGTACTTAAATTGCTACACTATGGAATTACGCAACCATAAAACTAGATGGATATCTAAATGTACCCGGTGGGAAAAAAATATATGGGAAGTCTTCAGAGAGAACTGCAATGCTTTCGACTGGATAAATACACTCTTTGCTGCTCCCATTTCTCTCCACAGAAAGCTTGTGAAGTCGCTGTGGAAAGCACCATGCTTTCTCCATTTGGCAAATCATACATTTCATTTTGCCAAGGCAGAAGCAGCCTCAAAGCAATATTATACCAAGAAATCCTGGCTCTAATTCCCAAACTCTCTTCCCCCCCAGCCCTACACACCTCGTTCCTCTAACTTTCCCCTGGCAGCCAAGATTTGTGCGCGGCGGCCCCTGTCCTGGGATGAGGCCAGCAGGTGCCCCAGGTGAGCGTCCAAGGCCAAACCCTCTCTGCTGGGGTTTGCTGCAGTAGAGAGGGACAGAGTCCCGGCACCTGGACCTGAGGCTTCGCTTCCATCAGTCACCAGCGGTCTTTACGTGTTATCAGAAAATAAGAACAAGTACATTCCATTAAGGAATAAACGTTTCCAGGGCAAGGGGAGCGGGTAATTCCCAAAGAGCCTCTCATCCTGGACGCTTCGCGACCGGGGGAGTGCTCTTTGGCGGTCTCCGGGGAAAGCCCACTTAGTACAAGCCAGACTCCAAAGTACAGCTCTCCGGCGCTCCCGGAGCCCTGGGGCCGACGCTGGGTTGGTGGGTGGGACTCCCGGGGCCGACCGGTTCCCACCTCCGTCCGCCCCGCAGAACTACTTTTTCGCTCCCCCAAACAGGACTTCGGCGGAGGCGTCCGCGCGGCACTGGCGCGCGGGGCGGCGCGGGGGAGACGAGGGCGGCCGGACGGCGAGGGCGGCGGGGCGGCCCCGCGCGCCGCGGAGGGATCCCGGGTGAGGCGGCTTCCCGAAGTCAGAGGGGAGGAGGCCAAAAAAAGTCGGCGGGGGAGGGGAAGAGCTCGCTCGCGCTGGACGCGGCCGGGGCCGGGAAGACAGAACCGGAACCGGAACCCGTGCGCGCGCCTGCGATCGTCGCGCGGCCCCCACCGCCGGCGGCCTCCTCTGCCCGCCGCGCGCGCTCCCGCGAGGGCCCCAGGACCCGGCGAGCCGGCCCCCGCGCTCCGAGTGGTTGCCGCCGCCGCGCTGCCGCCGCCGCCGGCCTCCGGGGCCGGTGCTTCGAGGCTGGGCCGGACGGGAACCTCCCGCCCCTCGCGGGAACGGCCGCCTACCGGCGCGTCGGGGAGGAGCCGCCGCCGCCGCCCGTGCCGACTGCGGAAGAGTCCGGGCCTCCCAGGGATGGGGAGCAGCCCGCGGCACTGAGAGACAAGGTTCCTGTCACCTCTGGCTGCGGGACCCCCTCCCCCGGCGCCCGCGGTCGTCCCAGCGCTCGGAGCCTGGTGGGGGCGGCGAGGAAGACGAGAGGGGTCCCCCGGCCCGGGGACATGGAGCCGCGCGAGCCTGGCGCGGGACGGCCCGAGACGCGGCCGAAACTGCGGCCACGAGCGGCCGGCAGCCCCAGATAGAGAGCGGAGAGCAGAGCGGCCGGCCCCGCGGCGGCGGGGACTCGCAGGCCCCCGAGACTCCAGAGGAGGAGCCGACACCCAGCCCCGAGCTGATCCCGCCCCAGCCCCGGAGGGATTCCCGGGCCCCTTCCCTACGGCTCGCCGACTTCCCTCCGTGACGAAGTTTTCTCCTTGTGCCTTCCCGAGGATTGAGCTCTAGCTCTCTAACTCGCCTTCTGGCGGACTTCCTCGGTTTGTTTTGGGAGAGAACCTGTTTTGCTCCGACCTACATCCCCTTTCCTTGACCCCTTCCAGTCGGACGTCCTAGATGACTGAATGGAGTTTTGAGTTGGACTTTTGTGTCCCTTACGGAGTCGGGCCTGATCCCAGAGCACTGGGGGTGGGGTGGAGGTGTTACTGTAAAATGCAAGTTGGATAAAAGGAGGACCTCTCGCCAAGGGCCCCAATGAGTGGCACACAGTCTACTATCACCGACAGGTTGGTATGAAGCTCCCCTTGCGCCTGGCTTCCCTGGATGCGGCCTGACCTAGCAGAGTCGGTGATTGCCGATTGCCTTTGACCAGCGAAGTTGACAGGCATAGGAGAGAGGCTTGTTTAGGAGCTCTGCAATTAGTCTGGGGTTGCTGCCAAGTTACCCAGTTGATTGAATTTGGAAATGTAGCTTTTTTCTGGAGAGAAACTTTTCTCCAGATTCTCAGCGAAGGGGTAGGTAAAGCCATGGTTGTGGTTTTTCTGTCTGTAGCATGCATTGGGATTCTGTACTTATTATCTTGGAACCAGAGGAAGGTCATTTTGGGTGAAGGTCAGTGCCCGAAGTCGGCTCGGGTATTGGTGCATCATCGGTTTTTTCCTGCCCTGTCAGTTCTCTAGACACTGTTAGATTTTAGGAATTGCTGAGAGCACTGCATGGTGATTTTTGAACTTGATCTTCTTTGAATATTGAACTGCGTAGTGTTTATTATCTAATAATTTTCCAGAATGTTGAAATTACAAGTAAATCACAGGCTCTTGCTGGAGCTAAAAAGGGGGAAGGGAAAGTCATGGGACTTGATTTTAATTGCTGCATTTTTAGTATTTCATCTTCCAGAAGCATTTGCATTTAAGGGATACAAACCCTAAGCGAATTAGGTAGTACAAGCATGGCAGGTGGATTTGTTGAGTTTTGTGAGTCCTTCAACTACTTATCTATGTTCCTGGTGGTTGATGAATTGAGCCAGACTATGTGGTTTAAATGGAAGGGTTATTCTTTGGAATATTAGGTTAAACAGTAAATTCCTTTATTTTATTTCTCAATTTCATTATGACATTGTATGCTGGTTTCAAGTTTCAGTCAACCTTTTTTTTTTTTAAGTCAGTATTCAAAGTTTTACATCATTAAAAAAAAAAAAGATCAAATAACTGAATGAGGGGGCCAAAGAAAGCACTTTGATGAAAAGCACAACAATAGTGCTCCTGCAGAAAATAGTTGAATTTCCTAATAGAATTTCACCCAATCGTCAGACTCATTTGTTGATTTTAAAAGGGCCAAATTCCATTATCAAACCATAACAGCTACTCCAGAAACAGAACTTCCTCTTCCTGTTGATGCTTTCCAGTGTCACGTGAATGTTCACCTAAAAGATTCCATTAAATATTTAAACTATATTCTTTGTGTATTTTTTTTAAATGCATTTTAGTTTTCAACTTTTCTGATTGTACCCATAAAGAGTAGCAGCAATGCTTATCTTAATTTCTTCAGGTCATCCCCATTCTTTTTCCTTTCAGGGTGTTTTGTTACTGAGAAATCACTTTAATGGGTGTGTGGGTAATTATTTTTATTTTCCTGGTTCATTCAATTCTTGCCCCCTGTGTTGAGCCTTTAGAGGAGAAGTCTTATTAGGAACTAATGTAGTGTTGGTAGTTTTATTGTGATACTAGGGGTGCTTTGTAGAAACAGAACCTAGGGTCACCAGCTTATTGCACATGAAAATCACCTGATAGCACCCACATAATAACCTTCTTCCTCTCTGCTTCTCAGAGATTTTCTTCCTTTTTTTTATTATCTTGGAAGTACAATCTTGGAATTTTGGTTTTTTTAAATAAGTTAGGTGAGATATAAATATACAATAAACATGCAGTCAATGAATGTCTGTTCTTTGCCAGGCCCTGTGCTAGGCACAAGGGATTGAAATACGAGTATTCTAAGTATAGGATGAATCTGCAAATTGGTTTGGGTATTAATATCCTTGAATTAGTTCAGGTGTTGGCTGATTTTACATACTTTTTTAAACGGGGGGAAAACCTTTTAAAAGCTGCTTAATTTAATGCATTGCTGAGACAGTATGGATACTTGTGTGTTAGGAATTTGTACTAGGTTGTTTTTTTTTTTTTTTTTTAAACAAGCTTATTCTTGGGTGACTTATATTTTCTTTAAGCACATCTTACTCTGTAAGTATCAAGCATCCATTTGCTCATTAGGAGAGTAGTTATCCCTGATTTAAATATATGTTGGGGTGAAATCTGGAAATGCTCATTTAGTGTTATATTTTTTCCAGGTACCTTAGCTAAGTTATGAGTATAGAGTAGTTCTTAGCTTCTTCTCAGCGCTGTCCACCTCATCCTCTTTCCTCACTGTCTAACTCCAGTGTACTGTAGGTATATTTTGCTGATTCTAGAGCTATTGGCAAATTAACAGTGCCAGTGTAGCTTTTTAAAGATCCTTTCAAGTTTGAAGTACTGTATGTGGCATGGCTTTGTTTTGTAGAGTGTGCAGACCCACCAGGCCAGCTGTGTGAGTTAGAGTTCTTTCATTGTGGTGCTTCTGACTACAGAGTCTGTCTGTCCTCATTTGAAATCAGACTAGCTGGTTTTGGGCGTTGTTCTGTTTTGCAGTTTGTGGCAGGCGACACATGGCTGAACAAGATAAGAAGGGTTTTATTCTTGTGTTAGGGACGTGCTGGGGCTGGGATGGAATTCAGCTATGTTTAGGCTCTGATTGGTCACTGTGGATACTCAGAACTCTGTTATATCCTGTTATTATTTTACAGTTAAATTAACACATTCATTTACTTCCTTCTCTTCCTCTTCATCTTCTACTCTCCAGACCCCTCACCCCCTCCCCCCTTTTTAAAAGGTGTAGTCATCGGGGCGCCTGGGTGGCACAGCGGTTAAGCGCCTGCCTTCGGCTCAGGGCTTGATCTCGGCGTTATGGGATCGAGCCCCACATCAGGCTCTTCAGCTATGAGCCTGCTTCTTCCTCTCCCACTCCCCCTGCTTGTGTTCCCTCTCTCGCTGGCTGTCTCTATCTCTGTCAAATAAATAAATAAAATCTTTAAAAAAAAAAAAAAAGGTGTAGTCATCAATTTAAAATCCAAACTATGTTCATGGTAGCTACTGTTTTTATGTAGTGTATCTGAATAGTGGGTTTTTTTTTCTTTTTTAAATCTAAGCAGCTTATGAATACCATATAGTGTCTTGCTTTGTAACTTCTGTGAGACGTATGGTTTTCCACTTTCAGAATCAGCACTTGTAAAGTGGTAGAAATATCTGATCGCTGTTCTTCAGTTTGCATCGATTGCTGTATTCAGTCCTAAAATATATCCTAATCGTTTGCAGTCCTCTTAGACGCCTTTGTCTTCTGTCCTTGAAAGTTTGGGGGTCTTATGGCATATGGAATTTCTTCTGAGAGATAGAGGGGAGAATGCTCTTTCAGTGGATTCACTAAATGATTTCATGCTAGATTTTAGAACAGTGAATTTTCAGGGACGATACAGGTGGGATTTTGTTGTAAGTGTCTTACTTGAAATAAATGAATCTTTGGTCTAGGATTTACAGATTTTGTTGTTTTGATCGATAGATAAAAAAAGGTTTTTGATATATTGGCATTTTCTTAGTACTGAGTTCAGGTGTAAATTTGTTTAACTTAAGCAAACTTCTGGTGAGCGTGTAAACCTGTGAGTTTATATGCATATATGCAGTAATTGACATTGTCGTCCAGGTTACTTTTTCTGACATCATTGCCATATAATGCTTGTGATTAAAAAACAAAACAAAACTACTCCTGTATGTGTGCTATTTTCAAGGTTGCCTGAGTCATCTGCAAGCTTTAATTATTTGTACCGTTTACTTGCAAAGTCAGTCATTTGATAAATACAAAATGAAGAGTAGGGACTGTTCTTCCAATGCAGTATAAAATCCTGATTCATATAGACATGCAATAGTACATTCACTTGTACACTTTTACATGTGTCAACATGCACAGTATGAAGTAAACTTTTAAAAAAGTGCAGAGCTGTAGTCTTCCTGATTAATGGCACATATATAAGATGTTCATATTTATTTGGTGAGGTGACAACGGAATCTATCTGAATCATTGCAAAAATAGGGTAACCTGGTAATGCTGCTTAACACTTTGGTGGATTTTTATTGTTAAGATGTAGTAGATAACATTGAGTTAACATTTAGGATTTTTAAACTAAATTTGGATTTTCAGTTTAAAAAGTGAAATTTGAGGCGAACATTGATGAAATCCATAAATGGTGGATTTTACATATTTTTCTGTGGAGCATAAAGATTCCAGAGAAAACAGAAAATCTTTGAGTAAACATATGTGGTGGCCTCTTCTGAAAGTCATCAAGAAATGGGTATGAATTGCCTACCAAACTGATATGGGTTGCAGAAAGCAGGATATTTTAATGGCCTTCCAGAGGTCATTGGAGAGACTCTTATATCATGGTCGTCTGACAAAATTATTAGAAATGTTGCTTATCATACAATTGCTTATCTCCTAGAAATTGACCATGTCACATGTTCAGGAACAGGGAGCTGGAGCATAAGTTCTTTTAGTCTCCTTTGTTAAAACTTGATGATGTTTTAAAGTTTCATTTGAGGACATTCTCTTTTCCCTTTTAATAATTTAAGAGTCTTCAAAATAGTGGCATTTGAACTGAAATTTTAAAATGAGCAAAATTACAAATATTTTGTTCCTTTTTGAGTAACAATATCTTATTGAAGTGTGATTCTTTAACATTACAATGTTTTGACTCTCCATTAGGCAGATCATCATTTACAGTTAGGCAACTCATACAGTTTTAGTGAAGATGATAAAACTGGAAAGGACAGACCCACGATTTTAACCTAGATTTTCTGACTCTCAAGTCCCCCACTTTTTACTTTAAATTATTGTCTTTCTATGTGTATTATTTTTTTCTGTCCTACTTTCCTTTAGTAATTTTCCGATCTGGCCAAGTTAGAGTTGGATTTTTCTCTTATAGGATGTTTTCTAATACTTTATCTATTCTAGAGGATCAAGCTCGAGTCACTTCCTCACGAGACTGAACAACAGTCTGATAGATCTTGTAGTCAGGAAGTTTTTCCTAATCTTTAGCTCAAACTTTTAATCTGTCCTGTTACTTGTATATACTTGCTGTAGCAGGCTAAATAATGCTGTCATCCCATTTTGTGTTTATACAACTCTAAATGGTTCAGACAGTTAGCCAGCACCCTTTCCCTACCCCCACCCTTATTCTTTGCTTAGCCAAGTTATATGCTCTGTTGATTGGTTGTCTAAAAATCAGCCTGTCCCTCTTAATGTTTTATTAGCTTTTCTCCAATTGCCGTCCTAGTGCAAAATGATTTTTTTCCTTAGATGTGCTCCTAGAACAAAATGTAGTATTCTGTATTTTATCCTTACCCATATTCTAGAGCAGCAAGTTCCAACTTCAGTTTAATATAATCAGGGGGTCTTCAGTTTTCTCTAGGCATAGCCCAAAATTAGGGCTAAAGAGATTCTGAAGTTCATTTTAATTTACTTTTATGTTAGATAGTTTTTAGGATGGATATGGGAGATGTCACGATCAAATAAAACAATAAATTTATACAAACAGCATAATTACTAAACCAACTAAGCAATTACTCGTGTTATAAAAGGCTTCTTTACAAAGCATTTCTTTAAAAGATGAGTGCCCCTAATGTAAGGGGTGTTATCAATTATGTGGCAAATGGGTAGCAAACAAAAATAGTAAGTGGTAGGAGCCATCCTTGGTTGAAAATCAATCAGAATTGAAGATAAAACATCTCTGAACTTGTAAGTAAATGAAGAGATGTGATTGTAGCTCTAAAGTATCTGTTGCAATGTGGTGAAATACATCTGGAAGTTGTTATTTTTTTTATTTTTATTTTTTGCAGTGGTTTTTCAGTCTCACCTTAAATTGTATGTCACTTTTTCCATTTTTTTTGTTTATTGAGTTTTACCTTATTTTTTCTGTTTTTCCCCCACATATGAGTGAAAAGAACGTGACCTGTAATACTTAGCATTATTTTTCCAGTGAAATACGGTATTGTTAAAATTGAAATACCATTTTACTTTTTTGACACTGTATTTATAAGAACTATTACTAATGATAAGAGACCATAAAAGAATTGAAAAAGTGCATATTTAAATTATAAAATACAAAAGATTATAGAGCTCTTGAATATTTTATTGATAGACCTTTTCCATTGATAGTAACTTAGTTTAAAGTTACTTAAATAGATGTCTTTGTTCTTTTGTATTTTGCTAGTGATTTTGTTTCCTTAAACTTTAGAATTTTGGAAACATGCCAAAGTTAGGGCATTTTACTTTTTCAACTTAGAATATGTGGACTGCCACGATAGCCGTATATGAAGGATTTTGTGAGGCAGCTTTGAACCCCAAGAGAACCTCATGAAGGTAGTGCCTTAGAATAATTTTTAGCTTTTTGATTCTGTGGAGGTAACACATGATGGTCTGAAGGTCAGAGGCTTTGCCTAAATTGCATAAGCGTACGTTGTTGACTTTCAGTAAAAGAAGAAATACACTTAAGTTTGCCTTACTGAATTAGCATGCACCAATGCAGCTGACAGTTTAGATTCATACCAAAACAGGATCTTTTACTAATTCAAATGCTGAATCCTGGTTTTTGAGATCATAGTCACATGATAGGCCTGGGTGGCTTCCCAGTGTTGAAAGACAAGCAAATCTAATGGCCAATGAAAAATTAGATTTCCTGTCTTGGGACTATGAGTAACAATTCACGAAAAAATTCACAGAGAAATGGAAGAAAACCTGGTTTAGTTAATGCTCACAATTAATTAGCCACTTGTTACGCTGCTTTTTCTTTAATGTTATAAAGCCTATTATAGTCATTTAAAGATATTGCTCTGAGACTACTGTTTTGGTCAAATATTTCATTTAAGTGCTGATTTTAGGTTCACACCCTCAGGAGATCAAAGGAATTTGTATGTCTTCTTTGGATTCAGAAAATGTAGATTTTATATATATTGTTGAAAAACTGGAGATTTCATCAGCATCTGAAGAAGTTATATGTTAAATTGATCATGTAATAAAGAAGTTGGCTGTGTCTTGTCTAGAAGAATAACAAGTTCCCAAAATACAGGTCATTCCCAACTTGCAGTTGTTTGACTTTAAGTTAATATAGAGGCGATATGCATTCAGTAACTGTACTTTGGATTTTGAATTCTGATATTTTTCTGGGCTAGTGGCATGCAGTGCAGTACTCTCTCTTGGCGCTGGTCAGTAGCAGCAAGCCCGCTGCTCTCAGCCAGGTCATGAGGGGAAACAACCAATATACTGAAAACCATTCTGTACCCATATAATCATTCTGTTTTTTTAGTTTCAGTGCAGTATTCAATAAATTACGTGAGATATTCAACACTTTATTATGAAATAGGTTTTGCGTTAGATGATTTTGCCCAACCGTAGGCTAAGGTAAGTGTTCTCAGGCTAGGCTAAGCTATGATGTTCAGTAGGTTAGGTGTACTAAATGCATTTTCTTTTTTCTTTCTTTTTTTTTTTTTTAAGATTTTATTTATTTATTTGACAGAGATAGAGACAGCCAGCGAGAGAGGGAACACAAGCAGGGGGAGTGGGAGAGGAAGAAGCAGGCTCATAGTGGAGGAGCCTGATGTGGGGCTCGATCCCATAACGCCGGGATTACGCCCTGAGCCGAAGGCAGACGCTTAACCGCTGTGCCACCCAGGCGCCCCCTACTAAATGCATTTTCAACTTAGGATATTTTCAACTTACAGTGAGTTTTTTGGGACATAACTCTTTCATAAGTTGAGGATGATGTCCACACTTAAATACATATAGGAAATCTCGTGAAGGGGCTTAGACCCTTACATAGATTTTTAGATGGGTTATCTGCCTGTGTTCCAGACACAAGCTGGTATGATGTGGTTTGCCCTGTACAGTCTCTGTGGTTTACTCAGAGGAAGTGGTTCTTGTGGGTGAAGGTCTGATCTTTTCAGAGATTGTTGGTGGCACATGCACCGTCAGCTTATTTCCTGTTTTATTGGCTGTTTGGGCAAGACCTTCTCAGAGCAAGTACTGCTGAAGGGGTATTTAAATATTTTGTAGTGGCAGGATAGATGGTTATAATGTTGTATAATATCTACCTCTCAGGTGATATGAGGGTTAAATTAATGTTTGTGAAGTGCTTTGAGATCCTAAGATGAATAGTGCAGACATGTTCCTAATCACATTTGCAAGTTACTGCTATGTTCAGATATTGCTCAAATTTAAGGAAAAACATGCTCATGCAGTAAAGCGTTGCTCTGTGGACCTTGACTTCTGTAACCATTCAAGTGTTATTTAATCACTGTAAGTCATGGTTAGGATTTTTTCCTTTTTTTTTTTCCCCCCCTTCTAACTCTTTATAATTTTACCCTACATGGGTTAACTAAATGGGGTAATACCTTGTCTATAGTAATGGTTAAGACTTTTTCACAAAACATAATGGTTCGAGCATGCTTCTTCACTAGTTTAACTGGCATACTGAAATAACAGAATTTAGAGAATTTCCTTTGAGATCTGTGGTTGTACCACCCATATATAAAACCCTTTATTGGCTTTGCTGGAACCTTAAGATGAACAAACTGATCGAATTGCAAATGTCATACTTCTGATTTTTTTGGGCGGTTTGCATGTAGCCTTTGCCACTTAAAAATTTAACAATGAATATTTTTGGGGAAGAGGCTTTCTTTGAAGCTACATTGTCAACTAAGTTTCGAGTTCCTCAAGGGTAGGAAGATCTTATTCATTTTTAAGTAATTACTATTTGCTTTATTGTATTTTTATTCCTTTTTTAATATGAAGAAGTATAAGGAAGATAAAGTAGCCCAAATGATTCAACGACTCAGACGGTGTTGTTCAGGTCAAAAAAAATACACAAGAAAATTCAAACGATATATAATGGTAATAATTAAGTCTCCCTCTGATCTTCCCTCTATCCCTATACACCTGCCACTTCTCATACTCTACTCAGAGGTAACCATAGTTAGGTTTTTTTGGTCTACCTTCCAAAACATCCTTACAAATATAGCAGCCTATCATTTTAATATTCTTTGTGTCTACTCCATCGTAGGTATATCTGTCAGTTTCTGCTAGGTTGTGCTGCCATAACAGCAGCTTCAAATTTCAGTGGTTTACAACACTGGTTTATTTCTTGCTTACCTTACACCTTGTCAGCTGTGAATTGGCTGCAGCATATTTGGAACCCTGGCTGAAGGAGCCCCCTATCTGTGATGTGTCATTTGCATGGCAGAGGGAAAGAGCAGGAAAACTGATGCAAACATGCAGGGGCTCTTACAGCTACTCCTCAGTCATGGTGTCCATAAATCATTCACATGTCATTGGCCACAAGCAAGTCATATGGTCAAGCTCATTGTCAGTGTGCCAGGGATGAATACTCCTCCCACAGGTGGCATTGCAAGTCACATAATAATGGGTAAGGGTGTATAATCCTCTTAAGAAAGGGAAGGGGAAAGTAAAAATTTAGGACCAAAAACAGTCTACCACAGGAAGTGCTCAATAAATGCTTGTTAGATGGGTTGTTTTGAATCTGTGTAAGTTTTTTTTGATGGAATATTTCAAACATACACAGAAGTACAGAGAGTAATATGAAGAACCTCCATGTTCCTATCATTAGCTTCAGTAATTATCAGTGCATGGACAGTCTTGGTTCATCTGTTTCCTTGCCCTGCTTCTCCACCAGATGATTTTGAAGCAGTTTCCGGATATTTCAACCATAAATATTTCACTAAGTATCTCTGAGAGATCAAGTCCGAAAGTTGACTTCCTTCAGTAAATTCTTACTGTCTAATAGTTTGAGGGTCGTGGTACTAGGGACTGACAGGTGTCAAGAGGGAGAGGATGTTCATGGAGTGCATCTGGAATTTGACAGCCAGAAACCTGTTTTGATTTCATTCTAAATATTTCTGGAGGAGGCTTATAGCAGAATGTCATCTGTTTTCCCAGCACCTCCTTTTCTCCACTTGAGAGAGAGAGAGAGAGAGAGTGTTTGTAGCAGAAGCAGGTAATTAACCCCTGGAAAAAATAACATTGCAACAGATTTGATTTGCAGGAGGTTTCATTTCTCACTGAGCCTCTGCTGGAATGATGCCAACTGAAAGGAATCCCAGCCCTTAATGGCTCTAAGTCTTTTGGGAGTTCCCAGTCCGTGGTGTTATTTACTTTGAAGGAGGAACATCAGAACCATTTATAAAAATCTTATATTCACCTATCCTGTTTGCTGTGCAGAGGCAGCCGCTGTCATTCTTTAAGGAGATCCCTAAGATGATCTAAAAGTAAGAAAGAGAGTCTGACTTTAGAAATAATTAAAGCCACTTGCCACTGCTCAGGTTAGTTATCTGAGGGACTTAAAGTCTCCATTTTGACTCAAGACTTTACAGATGTTATTAGCATACAGTATAATACAGTAAGTTTACTTGTCATTTCTTCATTATGCATCTAGGATCGTCAGCTTCACAGGAAATTCTTTGAGGAAGGGGTGTTATGTAATCAACAGTGGGAAGCAAATTAAACAGATAGAATCCCTTCTTCAGTTTGTAGATTGGCAGGTGACAGTGAGGTGATCCAAGAGGATTTAGACAGACTAGTGAATAAATTATTTTATATAACATGATGAAAGTAGTTTATTTTAGTATAGTACTACTAGCTAGTTTTGCTTTCTTGTTGGGCTTCTTTCACTGTGCTTAGAGACACTTAGGTTAAAATGGTCTTTGTAGGTATCCAAATGGTTTGTTTTCTTTAATTAAGTTATATTGTTAGTC
This sequence comes from Ursus maritimus, assembly GCF_017311325.1. Taxonomy (NCBI): domain Eukaryota; kingdom Metazoa; phylum Chordata; class Mammalia; order Carnivora; family Ursidae; genus Ursus; species Ursus maritimus. The sequence goes on along the minus strand of NW_024424008.1, from coordinate 47,711,290 downwards.
TCATTTCAGGATCCGCGTAATAACTGCAGTAGAAAATTCTTGGCTTGTAAAATCATTGGCTTGTAAATACAATTTTTATTTAAATTTGAGTTTTTCTTGGCATTGAACTGATTCTGGCTTTGGTTGCTTGGGACAATATAGTCTATTTAAAATGTAAATCATTTTTTCCCATGGAGAATAACTCTTGGACTTGGCCATTGTTCATGTTATTTTTCTGTTGTATCATAAGAGAAAAACATTCGTTTTCAGAGATAATAATTTGTCGGTACCTTTGTCAGAATAATATATTTGTACTTCAGTTGCATTTGTTAGTTGCACAATTTGGGGAAAGGTTTGTGGTTTCCAGTTACTCGATTTACCCAGAAGCTCTACAGGGTCAGAATTCTTGAGACAGCATTTAAAAGTAAGTTGGGTGTGTTGCCTGGATGTGACTAGTAAAAAAAGAGAAGCTTCTCCCATGCAATTATTGCTTAATAGGCTACAAGGTACAATTCTGTTTCCAAAAATAGGAATTAAGTAAAATATTATATGGATAAATTTTAGCAATTATATTAATGTTGACTCCACTGGCAGAATTCTTTTTGAGACTATCTTTGTCAGAAATTAAAAGTAGCTGTTAAAGGAAAAGATATTTCAGCTCTTTATTTTGTGTGTGTGTGTGTGTGTGTGTGTGTGTGTGTGTATTTAGCTTTTGTAAAAGAGACCAATAGAAGAGAACTGATTGAAGATGATGTAGAAAAAAGAGCCTCCTGGCTTAGTGTGTCAGACTTGTTCTGCTGCTTATTATATCTGGGAGACCGTCGGCAAACTCCCTGAACAGCAGTTTAGTTTCCTCATCTGTAGAAATGAGGGTAACAATACTTACTTTGCAGAGCCGTTTTGAAGGTTAAGTGAGAATGTATTTAAGTACCTATAACAGAAGAGGTCAGAAGTTAGAGTAGCCGTTACTGTTTAAATCTCTGAAATTAGTCTGGTTTTCCTAAAATTTGATCTGTGCATGTAAAATGATTTTGAATTCACATGTATTTGCTGCTGCTACTACTGTGACAGTGTTTTTTCCCCTGCTGGGATAATATTCCTTATCCTTTCTATTTCAAATTATAGGTTGTTTTTAGAATTAAGATACATTTGGAAGTGAGGAATAGACACAAGAGGCAGTTACTTCCATTCAGACTGAAACAATAACCCCTCTAGTTGCTGAATTGGTAAGACTTTTAGGCTTGGCAGTTGATGTTTAAATCTGCCTTTGATCGCTCAGGATTTGTCCAGTTCTATCTTTACAACATTAGGTCATTTGTTTATTCATTTATTCAGTAAATAATGAATGCCCGCTCTGCGTAGGTCATTGTGTTGGCAAAGTTATTTGAGCTCTTGCTACCTGCTAATTTATATTTAACAATTAAGAAATTTATCTGTAGGAGTGCTATCCATTGATTCATGCTGAAGATTAAGGTGAGTAGTCATGTGTATTTTGGGGAAATAGTGGTATGAAATTATCAATGATGAAATATATCTTATTTTCCAAATTAAATTGTTGTGTCCCGTTACATACTATCCTGTTACGTTTCCTTTTTATATTTCAGTTTAATTTTATTTTGGTGAGTTACCTAAAGTGAAAAGGGCAGTGTTTTAAGTTGAAATTTAAGAAGCTTCAGATGTTCATGGCTTTTGAATAGAAGAAATCACATTTTGTTGATTAGGTGTTGCTTTAGTCACTATGGTGTTGTTTAGTCACTAGGTGTTGCTTTAGTCACATTTGAAGGACAACCTCTCTACTCATTAGCTACGTTCTTTGAAGCTACTAGCAGCCTGTTAAGCCTATACTTTGTACATCCAGTGGTGAATATGTTGATTTGATCAAAGATTCTGGAAACTACAGTAGTTTGTTTAGCAAAACAGTGCTTAGCTCCTAATGACTCACATTCTATACTCCAGAAAGGTGGAAGGATGACTGGGTGCAAAGGAAGACTTTAAGGTGAGGAAATACAGTGTTATAAAGAAACTGGGGACGTGGTAAAGGAGTTTACGTTTATTGAGTACATATTAAGTGCTAGGCACTGTCCCAGGAACTTTCTGTGCATCGTCTTTCTTTTAATCTTTTAGCTGTGTAAGTTAAATATTGTCCCCAGGTTAAAACAGGAAAATGAGGCTTTAAGACATTCACTAACTTGCATGAGGTCACGTAGTTTCTAAGCAGAAGAGTTGGGATTATGATTCCAATGCTCATTTTCTTTTGGCCTTCTGGTCTCAGGCTTGCTTATACTGAGTAAGATTGGTTCATCTGGATCAGTCAGTTGATCTTTTGAATCAGTTGGATAAAGCCCAGAAAGTGAATTTTTGTCTTCCAACAACACCATTCAAGTGTTGTCTTACATTATAATTTCATAACTATATTTTATTCCTTCTATTTTTAATCACCTATTTACTTACTCCCTTTTCCAGATTTCTGACATGAGGGATTTTGTCTCATTTCCTCTAAAGAATGGCTACATTGTGTTTTAGTTTCTTATTCATTGCTTTAAATATACACACATCTGTAAACACTGGACTCTTTTGAAGCCTAATATACATTGCTTATAGATCATTTTCCATTATAACTATTCATTATAACTATTCTAAAGTTCTTTTAAAAAGTTTAAGGCCCATCTAAAACAAGTTTCGTGAGGTTTTCTGGGTGTGTGTGTGTGTGTGTGTGTGTGTTGTGTGTTGTGTGTGTTTTGTATTGTAGGCGTGCAAAGCAGTAAGAAGGGACTCAAAGAATTGTTATACTGAGTATGTAAGAGGAAGAAAAGGTGGCAGATGAATGATTTTAATACTAGGTGATCAGGCCTTTGTGAAATATAAGTGATTTAAGCAAATCGGGTTTAAGTTTTTTCCTAAGCAAGAGTCTTTGTTTGGTTAAGTTGCAATGGAAATAATACTTTCTTTTTAAGGATCTCTTGTTATAGTAATGATCTTCCCTTTATATTTTATCATTCAGTTTATATTTTCTACCACTTAAAGAAATATGTAAATATCCCTTTTATTCTAAAGCTCTAGATTTATCTTCTGAGCCATAAAACAGTTACTTTTTCTTCATTTTTTCTTTGGAAATGACTTTTTTTGTTGTTACTGAAATTCTGTGGCATGAATCAGTTTAGTTCAGCCACTTTTTATGCTGTAACATTGGAAGGAAAATTCACTTAAGAGATATTTAAGTGTATTTTTTAACCTAATCCTTTTCAAGTATAAATTGTATTTTTTTTTTTTTTTGCATTGTCTTAGTAACCTCAGAGAATCTAGAACAGAGGTAGGCAGATAGTTGATTTAAAAAAGAAGCTTACAGACTAAATCTTTTATTGAATAAGTACTGTTTCTAGGTAGAGAAAGAGTAGGAAATTACAATTTGAGAATTTTATTACTAGGTTTAAAACCCACAGAGAGGATGCATGCAAAAAAGCAATGCCCTTTGAAGCATTCTTATGGATGTGGAGACTTTTCTAGCCCTTAGGGAGATCTACAGACATCCGCTATGCTCAGTTCTGGGAAGCTGCTTTTTCCCATGCTTGCAGCCTCCCTGTGGGGTAAAGGTCTGTTAATTTTGCATAAATATTTACCATATCTCGTTTTAGCTAGCATTGCTTCCTCACACTGTTAGCAATAAGGAAACCTTTGCTTATCCAGCTTGAAAAGTTTACTGTTCTCAATATGACTAGTCTGGAGTATGTTCTGTTATGTTCTGAGGGTTGCTGAAGTTAAAAAATAAGATTGGAAAAGATAATGAGGTAAACGACAAATTCATAGTCTATACATAACCTGGTTATTATAGAAATATTTGCCCACGCTTATTTTTTTGTATTTAAAAATGAGAAGGTTATTATCACACAACAGTGTGATTCACTTTAGTCTTGTCACATCTAAGTCAAATTATTGTCACTTTCATATATGTATTTGTAGTAGTTTACATTTGCATTTACTATACTTTTACAACTGTTTCGTCACTTAGTAACAATAACAAACAGCTTCTGTTTATCAAGCATCATTCTAAATGCTTTATAGGCATTACATTTAATACATATAACAACATCACAAGGCAGATATCATTCCCATTTTACAGATGAGGAAAAATTTAGATTCAGAGCCATGTTTCTAATCCAGGTCTTTTGACTCTTGGTTCATAGTATTGCTATGCACTTAATTTTAGGCACCTATCATTTCAATAAAGTTAGAATCCAGACACAAATAGGAAGTATAAAATTCAAATATAAGAAGTTTCAGCCAAAGAAGGTTATTTAGTTTCTTTTCATATAATTTACTGCAGCATTTTCTAAATTGTGTTCTAGAGAACATCAGGACACTTTAGTAGAAATATAATTTTTTATTTTGCCAAATTGTCCTATGATCCCTACATCTCAGGCACTCAAGGCAAAAGGTAGAACATAAAATGCGATCAGTGTGTCACCCCCAACTTTTATTATTTAAAAAGTCTAATCCATTTTATTAGTCAAAAGCAGTCCAATATTTGTAATTTCATCTGATTTATCCTGGGAACTTTATCAATATGAACACATCTTAGATCTTTTCATGCCTTGGAAGGATTCTACTTTCAAATTTTTGTGTTTTTCTATCTCTTACCTTCTCTTCCTTCTCCCTCATGCCCTTTTGCATGTACTCTTTGCCAGGCTTCTCATCTCTCCTGTCTGATGCCATCTAGAACCTCTGCTCTTTCTCAACCTTTTATTTATTTTTAGCTGAGTCCTTTTGCCATTCCCTGCACTTTTCTGACCACATAGTAGATAGATACCCAATAGGCTCCCTGGATTACCTATCATTTTTCTTTAGAGTGGCCTAGCAAAAGTTATTTCGAAGATGTTACCTTCTATTTTGATCTTTCTCACCCTTTCTTAACCTATGTAGGAGGTAGTAACCCAGCCATTAATATCTCCATCCAAAATATATTTATTGAGTAAAAGTTACGTAATAGGTACTGTAATATTTTACACACATTACTTAATTTTTGTAATGACTCTGTGAAGTAATGGGTTTTGTTATAAAATGCTCATTTGACAGGGTAAGAAAGAGAAGCTTGGAAAGTTTAAGTGGCATGCCCAGTGAGTGGTAAAACTGGGATTTTAGTCTGAATTTGTCTATCTTTGCAACCTGTATTCTTAAATACTATGCTATACTACCAGATCTAGTCAGCATTGACTTAGGTACAGTTTCTGCATTTTTAGGAGTTCTGGTCTCATGGAGAGAGACATGTAAGGCATCTAAGTGCACAAGGTATAGTGGGGACTTGAGAAGAATCAGTACTTTCTGGATAAATCAGAAATAGCTTCATAGGGGAGGTGAATACTTCCTTTGAATCTTGAAAGAAGGGGTGTAGTTACCAGACAGGTGAGGGCTAGAAGAGCATTTCAGGTAGAAGCAGCAGCAATGTGAACAGAGGCAGAGAGGTGAAAGATCATGTTTTCTAGGAATGCATGTAGGTGATTAGAGCAGGGATGTTGATGATGGGCACAGCAGTTGATAAAGTCGCAGTGATAGGAGGCACCAGATTATTTTTATGTTTTGAGGAGGTTGGGTTTTATCCTCTGGATTTTGGGAAGCCACTGAAGACCTTTAATCAGAGAGGTAATAAGATCAGTATTATGTCATAAAAATGATCATTTGGGTGGCAGTGTGAAGAATGGGTTAGTCTCAAGAAGCAGTTTTAGGGGAAGAGAGACCAACAAGGAGACATTTTTCAGTAATCCAGATGAAAAAATGAAGTCCTAAACTGAAGTTGTGACAATATCCAGAAAAGAGAAGAGACAAATAGCTATTAAGAAGATGTTAAGAGGGGCGCCTGGGTGGCGCAGCTGTTAGGCGTCTGCCTTCGGCTCAGGGCGTGATCCCAGCGTTGTGGGATCGAGCCCCACATCAGGCTCCTCTGCTGGGAGCCTGCTTCTTCCTCTCCCACTCCCCCTGCTTGTGTTCCCTCTCTCTCGCTGGCTGTCTGTCTCTGTCAAATAAATAAATAAAATCTTTAAAAAAAAAAAAAAAAAAGATGTTAAGAATACCAGTAGTATGAGAAGGGAAGGTGGTGAAAATGAGGACCTTTCTGGCTTGGGTGTGGTGTTGGTACCATTTGCCAAGATGGGAAATATAAAAGGGAGGAAGCAAAATTTTGTTCTGTTATTTTTGTTTGGTTGACTGGTTAGGTGAGAGATCGAGAAGAGAACAGATATAGTAAGGCACAGATTTTGTTTAACGTACAATAGTAGTTGTCTACTGCTGCATATAGATGATCCCAAATCAGTAAATACACTTGCACTATCCAGCGTGATAGCCATAAGACACATGTGGCCATTTAAATTTAAATTAGTTGAAATGAGATAAAATTGAAAATATAATTCTTCAGTCACACTAACCACATTTGAGAATTCAGCAGCCACATGTAGTCAGTGGGTACTTGTTGGACATTAGACATGGGTGGCTCAGTCGATTAAGCCTGTAGCTCTTGGTTTCCACTCAGGTCATGATCTCAGGATTGTGAGATCAAGTCCCGCATCGGGCTTGATGCTCAGCACAGAGTCTGCTTGTCCCTCTCCCTCTGCTCTTCCCCCGTTCGCTCTTTGTCTTCTCAAATAAATAAGATCTTAAAAAAAAAAAAAAAAAGGAATGTTTTAATCATTGTAAAAAATTCTGCTGGACACTGCTGCTAAACATTTATTATCTCATACAGTTTGCTATAATCAAATCTGAGAGCAGCTTAGCTGGTTGGTTCTGCTTTAAGGTCTAATGAGCTTATAGTCAAGATGTCTGCTCCGAGGCAAAGGCTTGAATGGAGCTGGTGGATCCACTTCTAGAATGACTCACTCACATGCTGGGCAGGTGAGTGCTGGTTGTTGGTAGGAGGCCTCAGTTTCTCTCCATAAGGATGTTTGATGCAGCTGGCTTTACCCAGAGCAAATGATCTTAGCAAGGTGGAAGCCGTAATAACCTTTATGAGCTGACGTTAGTCAGAAGTCACACTGTCATTTTTGTACTGGTCTGTTGGTAACACACATCAATTCTATTCAGTGTGGGGAAGGACCTATACAGAGCATGAATTCCAGGAGGGAAAATTCATTGGGGGATATATTATTTTTATTTTTTATTTCTTTATTTTTAAAAAGATTTTATTTATTTATTTGAGATAGAGAGCAGGAGCAGGGGAGCAGAGGGTGAGGGAGAAGCAGGCTCCCCGCTGAGCAGGGAGCCCGATGTGGGGCTTGATCCCAGGACCCTAAGCAGAAGGCAGATGCTTAATCGACTGAGGCACCCAGGCATCCCTCATTAGGGGATATTTTAGCGGCTGTCCGCCACAGGTATCTAGGGAATATCAAGGTGTATGTGGCTAATCGGTGACATGTGTCATCTATATAGAAGTGAGGGCTGGGCTACTGCTATTATGTTTGTGATGGTAGTTGAAGTAATTTGAATATGTGAGTTCAAAAGAGTGAGATTATGTGGGAAGGATGGCCAAAATGATACCTTGGGGGAGGAGAGAAGTGCTCTCAAAGTCTATTAAGAAATGGTTACAGAGAATCAAGGCAGTGATTACAGAGGAGTAGGAGTACCAGCAGAGCACAGTATATACAAAAGAAACTTCAGGAAGGGATGAAAGTTGAAAGTAAAATGTAATTAACATTGCTAAATGATACAGAGCAGTCAAGTAAAACGCGGGAGAGTTACTCTTCCAATTATGTATTGAATAACTATGCTAATAACCAGAGAAAGATAGATAGTGAATAAGACAAAGGTTTCTGATAACTTATAGAGGCATACCTCCGAGATACTGTGGGTTCAGTTCCAGATCACTGCAGTAAAGTATATATAATAAAGCAAGTCAAATGAATTTTTTGGTTTTCCAGTGCATATAAAAGTTATGTTTGCACCATACTATAGCCTGTTAAGCGTGCAGTTGAATTATGTCTAAAAAAAAAAAAAGTACATACCTTAACTAAAAATACTTAGTACTAGAAAATGCTAACCATCATCTGAGCTTTCAGCAAGCCCTAATCACTGATCACAGATCACTGTAACAAATACAATAATAACGAAAAAGTTTGAAATATTGTGAGAATTACCAAACTGTGACACAGAGACATGAAGTAAAAAAATGTTGGAAAAATGTCACTGATAGACTTGCTCGATGCAGGTTTACCACAAACCTTCAATTTGTGAAAAATGCAGGATACACAAAGTGCTATAAAATGAGGTATGACTGTAATACAGTCTGAGGAGACATAGTTAAGGGAAGTTTTCGTGGAGGAAGGTAATAGGTTTGCGAAGAACCTCTTTAAAAGGTAAGGATTTGAGTTAGATGTTTAGGTGTGGGGTGTGTGTGTGTAGGTGGTGGTGATGGTAATATGGATAATAGAATGGACATTTTAGACAGTATTTTTTTTATGTGTGGAATATTGCTAGAACATGAAATTTGTGGTGAAGGAAAGTGGTGAGAAAAGAGACTGGAAGGATAATTAGAGTGGTCTTGAATGCATGTTAAGGAACTTGCCTTTATCTTGTAGGCTCCTTTTTTCTATATTTAAATTATTTGGATACTACTACCTTAATAATTTGCCATAGTCTTATAATCACTGAACTATCAGTTACTTATATTTTTAAGATAGAATATTATGTTTTATTTTGCTTGTAATTTTAACATGAGTTGTAATGTGTTTTTTAACGTTGCTTTTTGAATTGAAAATCCATTTCTAAAGGAAACTTTAGTTCCTTATTATAAATAGAAAATCAGTATTTTTGCCACGTACAGAAGGCAACAGTAGAAAATTATGCACCATTATTAAATTTTTAAAAATTAAAAATGAAATACATAATGCATCCTTTGATTTACAGAAATGTCTGCCTGAGAATCAGTTCCTCAGTAAGAAAACTGGTGTTAGGCAGCAATGAAGGGATATTTGTTTGGACATTGCTTATTGTATAATTAAGATGAGACTTAAGATCATTAGGACAGAGGCATTGTTAAAATTTTGATGTCAACAAATACCAAGAATCCCAACTCTCAAGTATTTGCAGTTGGAAAGGTCAGAAACTAGTTAATGGACAACTTTGATCAGCAGTTATAAACTAATAAATATTAGGTCTTTTGTTCCAAGAAATCATCTAAAGGAATTTTTAGAATCTGTTCTTCTGAATGTGTTATTTATTAGGTAATGTTCATGAAATGGATAAAGGGGTTCCTCATCTATACTTTATTGCCATCCAGTTTGGGAAAATTCTTTTGAAAAAATATCAAATCTTTCAAGCATCTTTTATAATATTCAGAATATTTTTAGTAGTTTTTCAGAGGAGTCCTCAAGTGGTCCTTTCAGAGAAGAAAAAAAAAAACCCAACTCACATATCTTGTGATTCTTGTTTTGCAGTTATCTTGTTCACTTTGTTCAATTTGTCAGGATAAATTTAAGTTGTTCACATGAACAGATATATTTTTCAAGATGTGCTTATTTGCAAAGCTTGTCTCAGTCACGCATATGATCTCACAAATTGAAGATTTCTTCCAAAATATTTGAAATTCTTCCTCCATCTCAAATGGATGTGTGAAGACTTTTCCACTATTTCTGCCAGACTGTACATAGTTCCAATTTTGAGGTTAAGATAGGGAATACTCTCATAAGATTTTTTTTTATTTTAATGTTTTTTTAATTATATTATGTTAGTCACCATACAGTACATCCCTGGTTTCTGATGTAAAGTTCGATGATTCATTAGTTGCGTATAACACCCAGTGCACCATGCAATACGTGCCCTCCTTACTACCCATCACCAGTCTATCCCATTCCCCCGCACCCCTCCCCTCTGAGGCCCCCAGTTTGTTTCTCATAGTCCATAGTCTCTCATGCTTCATTCCCCCTTCTGATTACCCCCCCTTTCTTTATCCCTTTCTTCCCCTACCAATCTTCCTAGTTCTTATGTTCCATAGATGAGAGAAATCATATAATTGTCTTTCTCTGCTTGACTTATTTCACTTAGCATTATCTCCTCCAGTTGGCCCATGTTGAAGCAAATGTTGAGAACTGCTCTTTCCGATAGCTGAGTAATACCCCTATTGTATATATGGACCACTCAATCCAGTCATCTTTGAAGGCATCCGGTCCTTCCAGATTTGAGCCATTGTGGACAATGCTGCTATGAACACTGGGGTGCATATGGCTCCTCTCTTCACTCACTCTGTATCTTTGGGGTATAATACCCAGTCAGTGCAATGGTCAGGTCATAGGGTAGCTCAATTTTTAACTTTTAAGGGACCTCCACACTGTTTTCCTGAGTGGTTGCAACAATTTTGTATTCACACCTCAACAATGTAGGAGGGATCCCCTTTCTCCACATCCTCTCCAGCAATTGTTGTTTCTTGCCTTGTCAATTTTTGCCATTCTAACTGGCGTAAGGTGGTATCTTAGTGTGGTTTTGATTTGAATTTCCCTGATGGCTAATGATTTTGAATATTTTTTCATGTGTCTGTTAGCCATTTGTATGTGATCGTTGGAAAAGTGTTCATATCTCCTGCCCATTTTATGATTTGTTTATTTGTTTCTCTCGTATTGAGTTTGAGAAGTTCTTTGTAGATCTTGGATACCATTCTTTTATCCTTACCATCATTTGCAAATATATTCTCCCATTCCGTGGTCTGCCTCTTAGTTTTTTTGACTGTTTCCTTGGCTGTGCAGAAGCTTTTTATCTTGATGAAGTCCCACAAGTTCATTTTATCTTTTGTTTCTCTTGCCTTTGGAGATGTGTCATGAAAAAGGTTGCTTTGGCTGATGTCGTAGAGGTTGCTGCCTATGTTCTCCTCTAGGATTTTGATGGATTCCTGTCTCACATCGAGGTCTTTTGTACATTTGGAGTTTATCTTTGTGTATGGTGTGAGAGAGTGGTCAAGTTTCATTCTTTTGCATGTAGCTGTCCAATTTTCCCAGCACCATTTATTGAAGAGACTGTCTTTTTTCCACCGGATGTTTTTTCCTGCTTTATCAAAGATTAGTTGCCCAAAGAGCCGAGGGTCCATTTCTGGGTTCTCTATTCTGGTCCATTGGTCTATGTGTCTGTTTTTGTGCCAGTACCATGCTGTCTTTGTGATCACAGCTTTGTAGTACAGCTCGAAATCCGGCATTGTGATGCCCCAGCTTTGTTTTTCCTTTTCAACAGTTCCTTGGCGATTCAGGGCCTTTTCTGGTTCCATACAAATTTAAGGACTATTTGTTCCAGTTCTTTGAAAAATGTCATTGGTATTTTGATCGGAATAGTACTGATAGTGTAGATTGCTCTTGGTAGCATGGA
>NW_024424008.1:47696043-47697966 GCF_017311325.1 Ursus maritimus | reverse complement strand
TATTTTTATCTATATGTCTCTTTATTCTGGTTAAGAGTTGGCTTGTGTATCTTGATGCTCCCCTGTTGGGGGCATATATATTTATAATTGTCATATCCACTTGTTGGATACATCCTTTAAGAATAATATAGTGCCCTTCTGTGTCTCTAACTATAGTCTTTAGTTTAAAATCCAGTCTGTCTGTTATGAGAATAGCTACCCCAGCTTTCTTTTGAGGTCCATTGGCGTGAAAGATGGTATTCCATCCCTTTACTTTCAGTCTGAATGTATCTTTAGGTTCAAAATGAGTCTCTTGTAGACAGCAAATGGATGGGTCATGTCTTTTTATCCAATCTGCAACCCTGTGGCACTTTATGGGAGCATTTAGGCCATTTACATTAAGACTGATTATGATACGATTTTAATGATGCCATGTTGCCAGTAAAGTCTTTGTTTCTATATAGATTGTGACTTTCTGTTCTGTATCACTCTTGGGTACTTTCTACTTTTATAGAAACCCCCTTAATATCTCCTGTAGGGCTGGCTTCGTGGTTACGAAATTGGTCAGTGGCGGATTCTGGAAGGTCTTTATTTCTCCATCAATTCTGAATGATAGCCTTGCTGGATAAAGGATCCTTGGCTGCATGTTTTTCTCTGAAAGAGCTTTAAAAATGCTCTCTCTCATTCCAGGTCTGTGTAGACAGGTCTGACGTAATTCTGATACCTTTGCCTTGGTACGTGAGAAATTTCTTTGCCCTGGCCGCTTTCAATACTGTATCCTTGGATCTAATATTTGCGAAATGCACTATGACGTGACGTGGCGTAGGTTTGTCGTGGTTGAGCTTGGGAGGGGTCCTCTCTGCCTCTTGGACACGAATTTTTGTTTCCCTTGCTAGATTAGGGAAGTTTTCAGCTACAATTTGTTCAAATATCTCTTCTAGACCTCTGTTTTTCTCCACCCCCTCGGGGATGCCGATGATTCTAACATTGGATCGTTTCATGGAGTCAGTAATCTCCCGTAACCTACATTCGTGGGCGTGGATTTTTTTAAGACCATCTTCTATTTTCATTTTTTCCTCTATTAACCCATCCTCCAATTCACTAACCCGTTCCTCTGCTTCTGCGACCCTGGCCGTCAGAGCCTCTAGTTTTGCCTGCATTTGGCTCATAGAATTTTTAATTTCTGTCAGATTCGCTCTCATTTCTGTCCTTAGGGATTCTATATTCTCAGTAACCTTTTCGTTAATAGTTTTTTCAATTCTACTCATCATTTTGACCATCGTTACTCTGAATTCCATTTCTGATAATTTGGTTACATCCATATCCATTATTTCTGTGGCAGAGGCCACAGAATCACTGTCTTTTCTTTGCTGGGGGGGGCTTCTCCTTCTTGTCATTCTGATGAAGAGAGGTTGCGGGGTTTCCAGAGCCCAAATTATTGACTGGGTCCCAGGCCGTGCCCCTTGTTTTATAGGGATCTTAGGGATGTGGGCTTCTTCTTTAAAGATTTTATTTATTTATTTATGTGGCAGCCAACCAGCGAGAGAGGGAACAGAAGCAGGGGAGTGGGAGAGGAAGAAGCAGGCTCCCAGCGGAGGAGCCCGATGAGGGACTCCTTTCCGGAACGCCGGGATCACGCCCTAAGCCGAAGGCAGGCGCTCAATGACTGCGCCACCCAGGCGCCCGGGTTGTGGGCTTCTTGATTTTTCAGCCTGCCTTCTGTGTTCTTCTCTGTCCTTTGTGTTTCTAACACCGCCAGCCGCCCCGCGCGCTCCCGGAGCTCCTGGTCTCAGTCTGGTGCCAGTGAGCACACCCTAGCTCCGGTTTTCAGTCTGGTGGCGCGCGTTCCCGGCTCACGGTCTCAGTCTGTTCCCTCCCGGTCCGGTCCCCTAGTCCGCCTGCTCCCCAGTGCAGGTGGCTACCGCTTCCCCGCGCCCGAACGCG